>NC_092651.1:7554784-7854784 GCF_032118995.1 Asterias amurensis
CGGTAATGAACCCATCAATGAAGAAATCTTGAAGATTGCTAGAAGATGCCCACATCTCAAGGTATTGGAGCTTGGTAATTGTTTGATGAAATGCTATGCAGTGGTTGAGTTAGCCAAGTTGTGTGGCCCTCGCTTGTCCAAACTAGTCATACATGAAGAGGCGTCATTAGAGAGTCAAGACTGTGATATAAAAACAATGGTATCCCAAGTCTCCTCTTACATGCAAAGGACATGGAATGTGGAGTATATCCCCATCTGGTTTGAGTGAATAACTTGTTACTGGGCATATTCTTATGTACTTAATTCTAATAAGGTATTTTAAAGCTGATTATTCAAAGTGATTTTAAAAGTAAATATATTTTGCAGCTGTTAGATTTTGTTATTATAAAGATTGTACTGGGTTAAGAGGGTGTAGCGTGTGGTAGCGTAACCCAAAATTGCCAGCTAGTGTTAACCATAAAATAAAGCATCATTGGAAACTGGAGCTCTGACCTCTGGCCGACTCAAATTTATTTTATGGTTGAAACTAGCTGGCAATTTTGGTTACGCTACCACACACGCTACACCCTCCTAACCCAGCACAGTGAAATGACTGTGATTCAAGGGTGGCTAAAGTGGTGACTACAAGATGGGGAGAGGGTTCTAGAAGTGGTAAATCTTGGATTCAATTCGTTTGTGTAACGTGTGAGGATGACTGCAATGGTGTTGAAAAACCTCTAAAGTTATGAAACAGCGTAGGTTACTTGATACTGAAGAAACTTTAACTTTGGTATTTACATGTACGTCGTTTGTCCAGTAGACTGCGGCAAGCATATTCTGTCTTCTAGAAGTAGCTCTGATGATGTCATACTTACCGGTAATTTGTAAGACTGCAATGTACATTGTAGGTCATAAATGTCCATGTTATCGTACCATTTTGTGACCAAACTGACCAGATTATTTGCATAAAGCTCTCACCACCGCACTGGTAGTAGCATGGTGATGGTGCATGGATCCAAACAAAGTACATGCAAGTGTGGAGGTGTCGTGGCTGAGCGGTTAAGAGCACCGCCACCAAACTCAAGCTCTGACCTGTTCAAGGGAGTGTTGGCTCAGGAGTTGTTACACTTGTGTCCTTAAGCAATACACTTAACCACTGCTTCGTTCTTTGGGATGGAACGTTAAGCTGTATGTAGTTCCCGTGTATTGTTATAACAATCATCAACACACATAAACGACCCCAGTTTGAGTACACACTTATTGCAAAGAGAAGGGGTTCGGCCCGGTGGTCTGGCAGTGCGACTATCAATTATGAAGGCTGCACTAGAAAGGAAGAAGAAGAAGAAGAAGTACACTGAGTGTAAGGTCATTTATTACTCTGAGTTACAATGTACCAACTGTGGCTTGATCACCATGTTATTGAAGTATAGGACTCGCATAACAGCTGGCCCAGCCGCCATGGCCTAACTTTTTATACTTTATACAATTATGTACATGGACATTTTATATTGATTTTATCATATTGATACCAAATATCATATTGTTGAAAACCGAACTCAAGCTCTGGTGTTTCTGTTCAGCAGAGCATGGATTTGAATCCCGGTCTTCCGCGGTCTTGACACTTGTGTCCGTGAGCAAGACACTTAACTATAATTGCTTCTCTCTACCCAGGGGTAAATGGGTATACCTGTGAGGGCAGAGATAATACTAATAACAACATTTATATTGCGCCTTTTGCCAAAGGATACAAAGCGCCAGGTATTATTACTGCAAGGAGTGGGGCGAATTTTTTAGATATAAGACCTAATCCTTAGCACCATGTAATGGTTTACAAGGTGCTATGGCGCATTATGCTGCCAATCCAGCCAGGAACAGCGGGGAGAACCCCCTTCTCTTTCCGATAAGTGCACTGGGTTCTTTTACATGCGTTACACAACACATGGGACAAATGGCCTTACAACCTATCTGAAGGACGAAGCAATGGTTAAAGGAACACCTTGCCTTGGATCGGACGAGTTGGTCTTTGAAAAGCGTTTGTAACCGTTACAAAGGAAAGATGTTTTAAAAGTAGAATACAAAGATCCACACACATTTGCCTCGAAATTGCGTGGTTTTCCTTTTACTTTGCGAACTAACACGGTCGGCCATTTATGGGAGTTAAAAATTTGACCCCCATAAATGGCTGACCATGTTTGTCGACGAGGTAAAAGGAAAACCACGTAATTTCAAGTGATACTTGTGTGGATCATTATGTTATACTTTTAAAATATCTTTCTAATCATATGCATTTTATAACAAACGGTTACAAACGCTTTTCAAAAACCAACTCGACCGATCCAAGGCAACGTGTTCCTTTAAGTGTCTCGCTTAAGGACACAAGTGTCACGGCTCTTCTGATTGATTTAGCCGAGTAGCACATTATTTGTTGCACAGGCTGTACACTCCCCAGGGAGCTGATGAACATATTCCATTGCATGCTACGTCATTCACCATGCATTTTTTGTTCCATCCGATTTGTTCAATTGCATGGTTTGTACCACATCATTTCTTGCGCAATAATGCAGCAGTACAGTTACTGCCAGGCACATACTACATGTACATAAGGGCACCCATATGTCTCAAAATATGCAGCAGTGACTGCCGAACACACTTGGCCACTGTTAAACATGTTAAATCCAAACAAGCCCAACCAAAAAAATGGGTGTAATGTCATATTAAATGATATGCTTTGTTTATTTTGAAAGTGGCCTCCAATCAAAATGACAAAGATCTACTTGGATGTTATATAAAGCAAATGATTGTATTTCATTCATGCAATAGTGAGAATATGTTCTATTCAACCTGCTCCGCCTCGTTGAAAAGAACATTCCATCTTTCAACTCATGAAAATATTCGCACCACTGCACTCATACACATTCATTGTTTGTATTATATATTCACATCAGGGATTGCCAAATATGTTAGCAATGTTACAGTTAGAGAGTCCATGACTACAACATTTGGCAACATCATATTTAATCAAACTTGAAAAGAGATAAGGGCCTCAAATGCTTTCCAAATTTGGAAAGCATTATCAAAAACAAGATTCAAGTGGTTTTATTAAAACCACTGACATAAGGGTTGCGAATAGTCTTAAAATACAGTAGATGTTATGCGTGTATCCTCCAAAGTAACAGTTGAAGTTTGATTGAGTTGTCTTGACTTAATAAATTGTTTAAACACAGGGTTTCAAAAAGTAAGAAGTACTGGTATGTTTCTTATTTTCTCATGTCTACTTGTTGAGTACCTACCTATTTGTTTATTCTATGGAGGAGTTTTCAGTGAGCCTACGTACAATGTACACAATTATACACATATTGACTTGCAATGAGGTAAATATTGCACATCTGTCACATATGGAGCACCATAGTTTCAGTTGACCTGTGACCTGTGTGTCATAATAAACCACACTCTTGATTCCCGCACGTCAGTTTATTACACATCTATTCCCCCGATGGGACTCTGAGTGACCTGAGGAGGGACAATCTTCCCGAGGCTGAAGGCCGAGGGAAATAGGTCCCTCTCCTCACAGGCCTGAGGGGGATTGACAAGCACTAGTTACCAAATTATGCCAGACACCTCGGTCTCAAATGTGACATAAGAAACTTGGAAAAGAAAGGAAGTTTTTTAGTTCCTGGTCACGGTTCTCGTCAAAAGAGACTGACAGTCAAAAATTAAAAGAATAGTGCCCTCTCGGGAGGTAATTTCTGCAAAACACAGGCAGGCGCGCGACCCCACGTGACCGTGTTTCAGTCAACCAGAATACATAACAAGCAAGCAAGAGGTGTGTTATAAAGTTAAATAAGGTTACACATGTACTTCACTTTTTATTAGTATATATATAATATTGTTAATTTTTTGAACAGCCAAATAATAATTTCATTGAACAAAGAACCAAGTTCCCATATTATACAAGATTAATGAAAGAGTCAAGAAAGCTTCTGGTAGAGGAATCATCACATGCACCATTACCATTATCAATATTGCTTGCTGTTATCCGTTGTTTGGATGTATGGCACAACATTATCATTTACTTCAGGAATTTCATCTTAGCCACTGATGGCTGTGGCCTTGGTAAACACAGCACTGTGATGAAGACAATCATCGTCTTCATTCCTCGTACAACCACAATGCTCATTCGAGTGGTTGCAAAAACTATCTACACTATCTTCATCATCATCCCTTTCCACTTAAAGCAGAAAATTACCGTTCATAAATAACCCAGACAGTTTCGCTATTCCAATTGGTGGAGAGTGCGTCATGTGGGACCGTTTAAATGGCTGATAAAGACATAGCTGTAGTGAAGACCGGCTGCTTTGCATGTTGAGCGCGCAACCTCATCTACGCCAATTCACTTCGCGGAATGCAATTCATAGCTATTAGTAGCAGCACGTAATCTATTTCTAAATGTGCCTACGCACAACCCAACTCGCACCAAACAGATTTTTTACAAAGTTTTTGATAAAAAATTTCCGAAGCAGATTGTCACAGTGTCTATAATTTTAATTGTTTACATTTTTTAACAAAGAGGCATTTAACTATGAATAGGAATAAAAGAGTAGTGACTTTTTCTTAAACAGCCGTTTAAAACCTTGCCCGGTTGTGCCTTGGGATAGAGGCCCTCGTTTTAAAAGGCCATTCATAAATACCCCAGACAGTTTCTCTACTATTGGTGGAGAGCGCGTCAAGTGGGGGGTGTTTAAACCTTTGATAATGACCAGCTGGAGCTGTTTATAACAAGCTGGCTTCCGAGTGTCGGGCGCGCAAGATTATCACCTGGAATGCAATTCATAGCTATGTGTATAGTAACAGCGCGTAATCTAAGCGCGCGTACACACAACCCACGCGCATCAAACAGATTATTCACAAAGTTTTGGAAAAAAATATTGCAAACCTCGAATTTTCGATTGTTAAATTATCTATAACTGTACTTTTTTACATTTTTTAACAAAAGGGCATTTATGAATGGGAATAAAATAGTGACTCATTCTTAAACGTCCGTTTCAAACCTTGCAGGGTCGTTGCCGTGCGATGAAGGCCGCCGACCCTACCACTTTATTCCCTTATTTAAGAACTCGTTGCTACCCTTTTGTTCCCTTATTAAAAGTACTGTATTTTGTTTGTTGGCGAATTGTGGCAAAGCAGTTATGAGCACCGGATCAAGCTTTTGGAGCAGAGTGTTGGTTGGAGTCCCGGTCGGGCCACTTGTGAACTGGAGATACTTTACCGTAATTGCTTTGACCGTCAGATGGGATATTAAGCTGTGCGTAGCATGTACTATAGGATTGGCAGAGTGCACATAAATGAAGCCAGAACACTGCAGTGTGACTTGGCCTTAAGGCATGTTACGACCACTTATGCCAATTCTCTGCAATGTTGCCTACCACATCCAATGGTTTTGGTGGTTTAACTCAATCCATTCACTTTTAAACTTATGTAAGAATTTTAATACAAGGCTACTAAATGAGGATACATGTACATGTGTACTAGTATACATTCAAGATGGCTGCTTTTATTCACCCACAGTGGCATTGCTGTAAGTCTGAACACTCAAAAGCGTTTATTATACTATCACATCAATAAGCAAATATCCCATAAGCAAATATCCCAAATAGACTGATTATTGCAATATCAAAACATAATTTCAATACAAAAAGAATGAATGCAACAGATAAGATAATAATCTGAACAGATTGAATGTAATGTTGTACATTAATGATTAGATTGGGTCAACTTACTTGGATACAGCATTTAAGATATAATTTTGAGGGCATATTATGATTTGATAACTACATGTAAACCCACATGTTTTCATTCCACAATTAATGCCTTCTACAGAACAGAGCCCATTTTCGCAGATCTGCTAAGCACAACAATTTGCTTAGCATGATAAAAACAGGATTACCAACCTAATTTCCATTTGTTGCTTATTGCTTGTTACTGGTTTTCAGCTGTTGTTTGCTTATCCTGAAAATCACATAATAATGTGGTTGGTAATCCTGTTTTTATTTAGGCATAAAGTTCATGCCAAGCAAATAGACCGATCCAGTAGGCTCCGCCCATGACACGTGTGTGAGAAAGGACATGTAGGGCTCTCCAATGCCTTTCTGCACAACTCTGCCGCACGTCAAGATACGCGCACGCATGTCGGACCTTATTTGTCGGACCTTCTTGCATGGTGGTTGGCATATACCCAATGGGGTGGAGCTTGGTGGATCGGTCTATTGTTCTGCTTAGCAGCTCTATGAAATTGGGCCCAGATTTGAAATTACCAAACGGTGGAAATAACATGAAACGAGGGCCCAATGGCTCTGCTTACTGTTAGCAAATTAGCGTTTACAGAAGCAGGAAATTCTGCGCTAAAAGTCAAGCGTATTTTATGGGTTAGCGGGAAATTTTGGCTTGTGTGTGTGCGTACTTCACGTTACTAGGTACTACACGCTTACAAGGCTAAAATGGTGGTCATATGGTGGTCATATAAGCGCTGAATTTGTTACCGTGGAAGAAAATATCTCATGCCTAATGCTATGAGCTGTAAGCGCAGTATTTCAAGGTCAGCAGCACCATGGAACTAGGACCAAGGTCCAATTTCACAGAGCTGCTTAAGCACAACAAAATTAAACTTACCAAAATAGGAAACTAGCCAAATTACCATTCCAAATGTACAATTTGTGACTGGCATTCCTGCTAATTTATGCTAAGCAGAAAAATATTTAAAGCAGCTCTATGAAATCGGGCCCTGGATTGTAAATGTACATTTCATATAAACTTCCTGAATGTACATGTAGCTGGATTACGTATCCAGTCATACAATGGGCTCTGTACCATAATTGTAAAATAACTCTAATATGTTTAAAAAGCATTCTACCACTGAATAATAAGCCATTTGCGTTTTAGATTTGAATAATGTCTGGTACAATGACTCGTTTAGTCACAATGTACCGCTTACATTTGAACTCCTCAGACTATAGAGACAGTTGCTATGTCACATGGTTCGGGGCAAGCCTTTGCATAGCAACCTCCAGATGAGCAAACCCTGGTACCATTGTGCCATACACATCCATTCAGAATTGTGTATGGGTGTTCACCGTCTCTTACGTAACTTAGCAAAAGCTTGCCTGTGATCACGTGGCGTAGCAACTGTCTCGATAGTCTGAGGAATTCAAATGTAAGCAGTAAATTGTAACTAAGCGAGTCATTGTACCAGACATTATTCAAATCTAACTCACAAATGGCTTATTGGTAAGAAAAGAGGTGGCTGGACTGGACATTTCTTTGTATTCATGATTTGACAGGCCCTTTCAGTATTTTTCCAGTGTTTTTTCCATGAATGCTGTGAGACGTCCCAGCATAGGTCGAGGATCATCTACCAGTCCAGCGGCTATCATTGCATTGTCATAAACCTGAACAATAAAAACAAATCATCAACAAAGTTAAAGTGTATGTGTTTTGAGGCATTACATGGTGAAGTATCAATATATATTTGGTTTGCGGTAACACCATGTGTGTATCTACTTGTCAGGTAAGCTTGGGCGGTTCCAGAAATTTGGGGCGCGGTTCCGGTTCCGAAAAAAAGCTCGGTTCTGAGACATACCCGGTTCCAATTCAATATAAAACATAAGCCGCCCGTCCCGAGCTCACACACACAATTGAGCCGATCTATTTTAACTGAAAATAACCAAGGTAATCAGAAGTTGGTCCCCAGCTCACACACACACAATTGGAGCCGATCTATTTTTAACGAATACCCACCCCAAGAGACCTATGTGTGTGCACTGTGTATGCAGCCACATGTGATAGTTGATACATGTCGGCTTGAAGCCTTTGCACACTGTATCTGCGGTCACCGCTTTCAACATCAAGCCTCAATTTCTAGAGCCGGTTCGTGGCAGGATCGGCTCCACAGAGCCTTTTATAATTGAGACTCGGTCTTTTAAAATCGGAACCGACAAAAGCGGGTACCTGATTCCACAGAAGAGTGGAACTGCCCGTCCGGTTTTCAATTTGGAACCGGGAACCAAGCTTATTGTCAGGTAGAGTCTCCTGACGAAAACTAGAGCAAGCTAGTGGAAACATTGAGACCAATTTAAGAACCGACTCCGCGGTAGTGCGGTTAATAACGATCAACTAAAAGCAAAAGAAGTAGTCCCGGCTGACCTTCTACCTTCCGCCCAGGTACATGTAGTAGTAAAAAAGCAAGACAGTTCTTTTCAGAACTGAGAAGACTCCCGAAAAATGTACTCCACGGTAGTAGAATATAAAGCAAGACAGTTCTCTAAAGAACAAAACTACACACATGGGCCCAATTTCATAGCGCTGCTTAACAGTAAGCAAATTTTCATGCTTACCGTAGCAGAAAAATTTGCTATGGGGCAAGCGTATTTCACAGGATAGCAGAAATATTGGGCAACCATGTGCGCGTTCACCATGGATTTGCATTGTTTATTTTCGTGCAGTCACCGGAAGGTTAGCATGCCTTTCTCATACTTACGGTTAGCAGCTCTATGAAATGGAAATCGCACAGTAAGCACAAAATCGGCCGCTAAGCAGCACTATTAAATTGGGCCATGGTGTTTCCGCAAACAAAATTCATAAAGTTATAGTAGTAATTGTAAAAGGCCAAGTAGAATATGGAAATATAGCATCCCTTATGCAAAGAGAACTTATTTCACAAGCGAGTGAGGATAATTAATTTATCATCTATCAAACGTAGACACTAAAGAAGAAAACAAAACTTTAACTTTCCATATCATTTCTTATACATAAAGTGTAAACCTCATTTTGGTATTTTTAATTTTTCTGAATAAAAGCTCTTTTAAACAACTTAAACAATAATGAAGTTCTGATAAATATTTCTTCTAACAAATTAAAGTTTGTCTAAGATTGCTAGGCTACAACCATTGACAGTTCAGTTCTTGATTTTACAAGCTTAATATTCAACAGAAAATGCAAAAAAAAAATGCAAAAACGCAGTGAGGATTCAAACATGGCCGGAGTAAATGCATAATCGGTCTAATGACAGGAAAATGGCGAGATGAAATTTTGTTGCGTTAGGATGGTGTGGATTAATTGGATCCTACGTAGATGCTATCGACAGTTGCAGACTGGCTCAGGCTTCTGGTAGACGGCAGTGGATCTGAAATTCCAGCTCAGTTGATAGAAACGGGGACTCTTTTGATAGTAATCAGTTTTGTACTCTTGAATGTTATATCAAGACTGTATAGTAACAATTCTGGGACAAGAGGTTGTGAAAGCATGAGGATACATGCATTCCAAACATTTTTTCCACCGGTTTTGAGAAATAAACAATTCAGGTAAAGCCATGGTTCCCAATACTATTCACAAAGATTTATTGCAAGTATTCAAGCAACCCTTACCTGTTCTGCCAGTAGCTTAGCTAGTACCGGCTCTTTAGTTTTCAAGTTGAAAAGCTTCTGTACAATGGCATGACTATGGCATGTAAATGGGGAAGAAAAAACAAATACTTTGAGACTCATTATTTGATTTCATTCGAACATGTAAGATATGACCAAGATGAGTTCAACAACAAATACCTATTATGGGAAAAACCAAAATGAATATTCTATCCCCGATGCAAATTTAACACCTATTAATTTGTTGCAGTACCCGCTGCTAAAATATAGGATTCGAACTGCCTCTGGCTACCGGGCAAATACAGTGGTCTATTTGGGATGAAACTGCTCTAGATTTGCAACGGTCATGGGTTCGAATCCCACCTGAGTAATATGCTTGTAATTTTGTTCACAGAACTCTAATATACACACTAGTGTATATGGGTTAAACCAAAATGAATATTCTTTATCCCCGATGCAAATATAACATCTGTTAAAAAAAAATACCTACTAAGAACATTATTGCTCTCTTCAATCTGGCCCTGTTGAAAACTTATGCAGGCCGGATACTTATCGAAGGCAAAGAAGATTGCCCCCAGTCATTGCCTTGGTGCCCTTTAAATACTCCTGTATAAATATACAATTTCCTCACAGGGTGCCCTTTAACAAGGAGAATCTTCTTTGGTGCCATTGCCCTTTCAAAAACGAAGCATACAGGCCTGTGTGTCTATGGCAGACTTGAATTGGTGAGGAAGGTTTTAGGTTTCCTAGACCCACTGCAGGTAATTTTAATTTGACTTTATGCTAAGGATGTTTTGTCGGCCTACCCCGCCTACAAAGAAAAGTATGTTTTGTTAATGTTTACACTCATATAACCCTGGACGATATCGAAAATTTTGACTGGCGATATATCGTCAGGTAAATATCGCCGATATGACGTGAAGATTTTTTAAAATTAAAAGTACCCTTCAGAAGGGGACAACAATGGCTCAATCGCACGCTAAAAACAGTTTTACCGCAAGGATGAAGACAAACAAAACATGACTGTTGAATGTAAAAAAAAAATAAAAAAAATAAAAAATATATAAACAAATATTGACTGCGTAAATTAAATAAATTTTATACAACCCCCGTGATGAAAATCACTGAATTAACATCCATATTCCATGAAACAGAACACGTAACATTTTTTTGTTTTACATCAATCACTGGCTCTGAGGCAATTTAATCATATTTGTACCTCAATCGATTGTAGTGTTGCGATCTCTAAAAATCTGGTGCTGCTTTTTTTATTCCAATGCGTTCACAATCATCACTATACATGTGCATGGATATTCACAGTCCATTCGCTTGTGTTGGTCAACTCACCGTCAACACGACAAATGCTATTTTTATATAGCTGTATGGCCAAAACAGTTCCAAATGCAGGAAAGCGCCCTCTGTTGTCAATGATGTACAATACAAGCTCTGTGAAGAAGCAAGATGGCGGCCGACGGCTTTGCCGCCTCAAGATAATTTTTTTCACGATAAAAAAACCCTCATTTTATTACCGAAATGTAACCAAAACTAGTAAAAGATTCTCTTTTGGCTAATCTATTACAGTTCAATGACTCTTTTGTGGATTTTAAATCTATTACTGGAGGTTTTCATGGTGAGTTTACGGCACATAGCGAGTTGACAGCAAGTAGTTGGACCCGTATTTTCAGTGCGTCCGACATGGTCCGTCTTTTTTTGTGGTCCAACATTTCCAGACGACAACGTGGTGATTTCTGGTCAGGGGAATTTCCCCGACAGCTTCGCACCCACGCTTGGCCACGGCAGTACTCAGTTCATTCATCCCCTAATAATAAAGTACCAGAATAACCGTGGGATCGAGGTGATGGATACTGCTCTGGATATTCACACGGCACATAAAACGGTTCAAGAACGTTCGTCATGCTTCAGTGCTGCAAAGAGACCAGCATGGCTAGACATGAGGACGTTTACAAGGTATATGCGTTGAGCCACAACTTTAATTCCACAACTTTAATTAAAAGACGGCATCAGCCCTAACAAAATCTTATTTACCTGTGAGATTGTAAGAAATCCGTTGGAAATACTCGATATTTTGAAAGATATCGTCTATGAAAAAAAAATATCGTTTTGAGACGATATTTCAAGAAATTCAAAACCAACATCGATATTGGCGATATTGTTTTCAATATCGTACGTGACGATATTATCGTCATATCGTCCAGGCTTACACTCATAAATCATATAGTCATGAACGCCACATGTCTTATTTGTTATGTGTTTTGTTCATCCATGGGTCATTCCGTGTCAATTCAACACGCTTTTGGACCTGACCTTCACGGATTTAAATGAAATTCGGTGTGCTGATTGGACTCCCTGAGAAATGCCTAAATCCCAAATTTTATGTAATTCGGATCATTATTTTGGGAGATACGGGTTAACGAACTTTTGACTAATTAGCATGACCTGCTATGTTTGGACAATCATATCTCCAAAAGTAAAATACCTACAAAGATAATATTTATATCATTTTGAAGCTCTTGACATGGCCCACATTTGATAACATAAAATCAAAAAATTTCCACGCACCACCGAAAAAGTACGCAAAAATTTGACCTTTGACCTTGATTTGCAAAAATGCGTATTTTTCAAAATGGCAATTTTTTTTTTTAATGCAAGTTTAAGATGTAAGCAACATTATTCTGAAAAATTGTGCTGGGCACTCGTACAGTTTTTTTGTTATGATTTTTTGAACATTGGCTAACAAGGCCAAAACCATGAAAACGCATTGTACAACATACACAATGTACAGTGTACACAGTATTGTGTGGTAGTGTGTACAGAGTATTGTGTGGTAGTGTGTACACACACATTAAAAACCATGTCACCCTGGTAATAATATGGAGTCCAAAAGTATATTTCATGACATGACTTAATGAGCTAATTCATTTCATCCCCTAGGAGACACTGTGTATCCGACATACTGTATACATGTTATACAATGTACAGTGTACAGAGTATTCACATTTAGTGCTTTAAAAGCTTTATTTAGTCCTTTAAAAGTCAAGTCATGATCATAGACACTGTGACCCATTTAAATCACAAAGCAAGAAAAAAAGCAGGCTTAAGGCAGGTATCATTTAGGTTTATACTGGAGCATCCAAGTCTTTATTTCACTCGAGCATACAGCACCGGCTGTCGCAAGTAGATATCTCAACTGTCGCCTGAGAAAATACTCTCAACAACTGAAAGATTTAGCAGTGATCCAGAAGTTCAGGGACCATCAATGTCATCTGCACATCAGGATGTTTTTGTGCAGCCAAATACCGACATTAACATTATCAATGAGGCTATGACAATTATTGGTGTATCTCCAATCATAAGTAAGAAGAAAGCTCATGGAAGTTACATGGAAAACAAGGTTGAGAAACTAAAGACAACAATTTTAAAGCAGAAACTGGAAACTGCTACAGGAAAATAGTTCGGTGACGATGAAAGTGAGATGATAACTCAGTGGAAACGAAAGTTTCATTCCTTGACCAAGAAAAGTGAAAAAGTTCATGTCTTTGAGTGTCTTAGCAGTGAGTTGGAGGGTGAAAAGAATAGCAGATGAACTGGGAGCATCAAACTACATGCCAAGAAAATCAAAGAAACTGGTGAATTAGCAGGGAATGCTTTTCATTCCAAATCCTTTAGGCTGGAAAATCTCTTTCATTAAAAATGGTGCAAACTGTGAGAGACTTTTACTTGTTCAAGTCTGTCAGCAGACAAATGCCAGGGATGAAAGACTTTGTGTCGGTTACTGTTGATAATGAGAAGAAACATCTCCAGAAACATTTTGATCTTTGTATCTGAAAGAAGTGTTTGAACTTTTCAAGGAACATCCTCCAGAAAGTTTTGCTGAAAATTTGCTGAACTTGGGCTGAAGCATTGCATCCTTGCCGGATCTAGTGAAATGCATTTAGTTTGTGTTTGTACTATACATCAAAATGTGAAACTCGAAAGTTGAATGATTATCTTTGAATTTCTAGTGTACATGTATCATGTACACATTACTACACATTACACTGTATACATGTATGTACATGTATGTATAATGTACATGTACAATGCGTTTTTATGGTTTTGGTCTTGTTGAAAAAATCATAACAAAAAAGCTGTAAGAGTGCCCATCACAATTTTTCAGAATATTGTTGCTTACATTTTAAACTTGCATTTAAAAAAAAAAATTCGCATTTTGAAAATTACGCATTTTCGCAAGTCAAGGTCAAAGGTCAAATTTTTGCGTATTTTTTCGGTGGTGCGTTGAAATGTTTTGATTTTGTGTTATCAAATGTGGGCCATGTCAAGAGCTTCAAAATGATGTGAATATTATCTCTGTAGGTGTTTTACTTTTGGAGATATGATTGTCCAAACGTAGCAGGTCATGCTAATTAGTCAAAAGTTCGTTAAGCCGTATCTCCCAAAATAATGATCCGAATTACATAAAATTTGGGATTTGGGCATTTCTCAGGGAGTCCAATCAGCACACCGAATTTGATTTAAATCCGTGAAGGTCAGGTCCAAAAGCGTGTTGAATTGACACGGAATGACCCCCATTTTACTTTCTCGGAGCCAATTTCCATGAAAAACTATGGTCGTTAAAGGAACACATTGCCTTGGATCGGTCTAATTGGTCTTTGAAAAGCATTTTAAACCGTTCGTTATGGAATGCATATGGTAAGAAAGGTGTTTTAAAAGTAGAATATAATGATCCACACAAACATGCCTCGAAATTGCACGGTTTTCCTTTTATGCCGCGAAGAACCACGGTCGGCCATTTTGTGGAATCAAAATTTTGAATCCACAAAATGGCTGACCATGATAGTTCGCGACGTAAAAGGAAAACCATTGGAAATTGGTTTAAAGGCACTGGACACTATTGGTAATTACTCAAAATAATTGTCAGCATAAAAACTTACTTGGTAACAAGCAATGGAGAGCTGTTGATAGTATAAAACATTGTGAGAAACGGCTCCCTCTGAAGTAACGTAGTTTTCGAGAAAGAAGTAATTTTCCCTTAAAGGCAGTGGATACTATTGGTAATTACTCAAAACAATTGTTAACATAAAACCTTTCTTGGTGACGAGTAATGGGGAGAGGTTGATGGTATAAAACACTGTGAGAAACAGCTCCCTCTGAAGTGAGGTAGTTTTCGAGAAAGGGGTAATTTTCCACGAATTTGATTTCGAGACCTCAAGTTTAGAATTTGAGATCTCAAAATCAAGCATCTGAAAGCACACAACTTCGTGTGACAAGGGTGTTTTTTCTTTCATTATTATCTCGCAAATTCGATGCCCAATAGAGCTCAAAGTTTCACAGGTTTGCTATTTTATGCATATGTTGAGATACTTTAACTGTGAAGGCTAGTCTTTGACAATTACCAATAGTGTCCACTGCCTTTAAAATATTTTAATTTGATTTCCAGACCTCAGAATTCGATTTTGAGGTCCCGAAATCAAGCCTCTGAAAGCACACAACTTCGATCGTGTGACAAGGCCGTTGTTTCCTGCCATTATTATCTCGCAACTTCAACGACCAATTGAGTTCAAATTTTCACAGGTTTGTTATTTTATGCATATGTTGAGATACACCAGGTGAGAAGACTGGTCTTTGACAATTACCAAGTGTCCAGTGCCTTCAAAAATAAAACCTGTGGAAATCAAAACCCCAAGCTATTACATGAATGGTTATCATACTGCTTTTTAGTGCTTTTTAGTTTTTTTGTGGTACACCGATAGCCATTGCGGAAAAACATGGTCAATCTAAAGGTGTCATATCAAAATCATTGGGAATTTCTGAACCCTGATAATTTCTTGAGTATTAACGAACCTTCCATTGAGCTCAAGGGTTGGTTGAAGTAACTGCAGTTTTTCTTCTTCACTCCGGTTCTTTAGAGCTGTACGCAAGAAATGACGTGCTGCTCCCATGTCAGCCACAGTCACCATTGCTGGATGGTGAGCCAGACGATGGCTTACCTAAACAATCCATTTTAATAACAATAAAAAGATGTTATCTTGGCATTGCTATAATCCAATCCAAAACATTGTGTTTTGGCTAAGAGAATAAAAATGTACTGCTTCACAAAGGAATGAACACTGAATGCAAAAAACATATCAAGTAAGAATGGTGTGCTGACACACACAAATGCCAAGCTGAGATTAATCTCATTCTTGAATTAATGCTTGGACAACATTTCTTATATGTTTTAGACATAATGACCTTGACGTTTGACCTAGGGGGGGTTCTAAAAACAACAGGCTCTGGGGATCCTTAGACCAGTCAACAAACCAAGTTTGGAGTTGATACGATTGGGTGAGTTTGCAGAGTACATCATCACCACTACATGGTAGTTCAACTACTAACACTGTAATTTGGGCTGCTGAAACGGATGGCCATAGACCTTTCGCAAATACCCATTGCGCAAGTGCTATATGTTGAAAAAGGTGCATGCTAGTCTAGCTAGCGATCAAAATTTATCGCTAGCTAGACCAGCATGCACTTCATTCCATGCCTAACATGCGCGTACATAGTATTTGTGATAAGGTCTATGGGATAGGCTTTCTTTGTTTGTAAAGCGAAAACAGTTTGTTCTAGTCTATAGTCTCTCCTACATATAGACCTTAAGTACATGATGTCATTTGAGTAGGGGGCCCTCACTTAGAGGTCATAAGAAAGTTGATCATTAGCCAACTCCTTGCACCGCGGTATAAATCTGCGATTGTTACATCATCGTTTTACCTCTAACATGGCGGCTTGATGACGTCAATGCATAAGGTCTATTGTAGCCCCTATCTTTTACATGAAATTATGTAAACTGCACTAGGTGCATGACATTGAGAGTTTGTCTAAATGCTGTAGTTGAGACAGTTATCTGGCTCTTAATCGTCTAAATGGGTTTGACATACTGACAAGATGTGCGTCTGAGGCAGGTGCACTTGGGACAACCTTGTCTATCCTGTGTACCATGATTGTAATTAAGTGTTGGATAATATGGCCTAGACTGGCAGATCACTAGCGGTCATAGTGCTCATTAACAACCTGGGATGGGAGACACTGCATGTAAACCCCATTCACGCACAGTCCACCATGTTCTTTAAAATACACCATGGTCTCGTCAACATCCAAATGCCACCATCTATCAAGCCAGCTACATACATTGCCAGACAGGATCACATTCTCAAGTATGCCATACCAGATGCCTCTAACGACCAATACAAATTCTCATTCTACCCAAGAACAGTTAAGATCTGGAACCATTCAGCAGTCTATGCGCCATCCATCTCATCATTCCAACAGGTTGCCCTGCCAGCAATTAGAGTCCTATGACCTCTGGCTGGCTCTAAGATGCTGTAAACCCAGTCTTGCACAATGTAAATAGTGCGCAACCTTTTCTTTTCCTATTTATTTTCTCTATTTATTCTATTCTTTTCCTATTTATTACCAATGACGTCACCAACGCACCATCCCAGTTTAGCTTCCTACGTGAGCTATATAGGGATGACTTAACTGAAGACTAAGCTTCTAATATCTAATTTGATATTAATGTTTTCAACAAGACTACATGATTATTGATAATGAGCAATAATTGATTGAACATACCTTGATATTGGTAACCTTAGAGCCGAGGACGTCTGTCATGTAAGCAGTAAGTGAATCTGTTTCCTCAACGGACAAACTGCCTTCCACTGAAACAAGAAAACCAATAGCATAGTTTGTTATGACATTTATCTCAAAACAACACACAGTAACAGCTTAAAAAGCACAATACTTTCAGTTCATCTCAATTATAATCATGGGCCTCCAAGGTATGGACTAAGGATAAATGCATGTACTCCAAGAAGCTCTGGCTGAAAATATCTAGGGTGAGGCTCCTTACAAGATTCTCAAGGTACTCAAAAGTATTGTATCTCTGTAAAATGCGCTTTATAAGTCTTATTTATTATTATTAATATTACTTAAAGACATTCTTACCATCAGAGTTCTATGAAGGGGGAAATCTGGGGGATGTACTGTCTAAAGATAATCTGTGTATTCATTCAAAGATGGTGTATGGCTTGACCTTGCACACACACGAACAAGGAGCCTGGAAAAAATTGAGCTTGACTGCACTCTGTACGCTGCTGATGGGGTACTCAAATCTGAACTGCAAACGTTGCCATGAGTGCATGCCTTGTGATGTTATTTTACCATACACACATACATGTACAAACACAGCAAATGATATTGGCATCCATGCGACCATAAAGTGGTCTCAGAACCAAGTTGCACAGTTAAATGACTAAAGCCTGGTTCATAAATCCTGCGTATGCACAATGAATTTTCCACGTCACAAATTTGCAACAAAAAATTTGTAACAGTTGACTTGTGCTCAACTCCTGTGAAACATTGGCTGGAAAAACAGCCCCTTGGCGTCAAAATTTGTATAAAATTCACTTTCATAGTTTGGTAAAAAACAACACATAAAACAGAGAATACAATTATGATTGTGTCAGTACCTTCAAACAAAGTTCGCGACGTACACAGAATGAAATGTGTAATTTTATCAACAACATAAATGACTGTAAAAAAAACCATAAAAAAAACATGAATACCAAGACAGACTTTATTGAATTCTGACCTGTTTGTGATTCTGCTTCTTCAGTATTTGTCGCTGGTGCTGCCATCTCACTCTCTACTGATGTTAATAGTTTGCGATCAAACTCCCGTAGTTGAAGCATAGTCAGCTCATCATATTCAGCATAACAGAATAAGACTTCATGATCCTGAGTCTTAAAGGCTTCATAGTAGGGAGAGGATTCCGCTAACTCACGACTACAATATCAAAAGAATAAGCACACCGTACATTTTTTTACATTCATAAATTACTCAGACAGTTTCGCTCTTCCTATTGGTGGAGAGCGCGTCACGTGGGTGTGTATAAACCTTTGTTTATGACCAGTAAAAAGTGTTGAAACATGGGCGTGACACGCAAGCTTGCACCTGTTCTTATAAGGCAGTTTCTTCATTCCTGTTGGTAGAGAGCAACGGCTGAAACAGTTGACGCGCACAGCATTCCCTTATAAGGAGTTGTGTACCCGAAAGCGGCGGAGGGCTTTACCATTTCATAGCTGGAGGGGTGTTGTGTTGAAAGAAATTATTTGACAATTATAATTTTTGCATTTATTTTACTTTTTGACCAAAAGGTGATGATGATTATGACTGGAAAGGTATTTATGAATGGGAATCAAAGTGTGTTGAATCGGTTTTCAACTAGTGGTTTAAACTAGCCGAGGCCTGGTTCTTGATAATTTACCTCGATTTCGTCTCGGTAAAATTATCAACAACCAGGCCTCGTTGGGATTATACCACTAGTTGAAAACCTCTTCACCACACATTGATTCCCTTATTCATAAATACCTGACAGTTTCGCTATTCCTATTCGGGGAGAGCGCGTCACGTGAGGGTGTTTAAATGGTTGATAATGACCAGCTGGAGCTGTTTAGAACCGGTTGTTTTTGGATACGTTTAGTTGCATACTACGCGAACGAATGCATATCCGAAAACTGTCTCAGTCATAAAAATGCATCACACGTGCAGAGCTCAAGGACGTCGGAAAACGTCAGAAAACGAATAAGTTTTACAGAGTTTCTTACTCTATTTTGCTTTTAACCAAAAAGGCATCTATGAATGGGAACAAAAGAGTAGTGACTAATTCTTAACTTGCCATTTAAAACCTTGCAGGGTTGTGACCCATTTATTCCGTTATTCACACATCACACAAATTTCTGCCCTTTTCATTTTCTCAAAAGGCCAGATGCAGGTTTTAATTTCTCAGTTTCTATAAAAATAGTATTCATAAATACCCGAGACAGTTTTCGCTAATCCTATTGGTTGAGAGCGCATCATGTGTAGGTGTTTAAACGGTTTATAAAGACATAGCTAGAGCTGTATTAGACTGGCTGGCTTTGCCTCGGTGTCATTTTCCCCCTCGGGTGTACAAAACGCCATGGACCCCATCACTGCGTACAACACTTGTATAATTCCACTATACCTTGGTGCACAGATGTAGTACATATTGCGCTGTCCTGCTTTCATACGTACAGCATAGTCCTGAAGAGTAGTCAGCTGACCTGAAGGATGGGCTGATGACTCAAAGCACAGTAACTTAGCTATTTCTTCCTAACAACAAATGACACAATCAATTATTTAACTATCAAATACTCAATAACCTTCTTCAACTTTATTGTTGAATTAATAATTTACCATTTGTTAAGTAGGATTCGAAACTTTGTATGGTGAACATACGATATTGTAAGGTTTTTCGGTTACACCATGTATTGACAGTCTCTAAATGAGTTGGGGTGATTCTGAAACCATTTTACATTTGTTCTTCCCAATATTACATTTCTGATACCTTGAGAAGACTGAAGATATATTTCACAAATGGTGCTGCTAAAATGTTCACATTTTTTTGGCATCGGGGATAAAGAATATTAATTTTGGTTTTTACCCATACTCGATGTGAATTAGCACTGTATACTCAGTACTTCCCCGAGTCCTGTGAAAGAAAAATCACTGGCATATTACATGTACTTGGGTGGGATTCGAACCAAAGACCTTTGCAATTCTAGAGCAGTGTCTTACCAACTAGACTACCGAGGTTGCCCGCTAGCTAGAGGCAGTTTGAATCCTATGTTTTTGCAGCGGGTAATGCAACAATATAATAGATGTTAAATTTGCATCAGGGATGAAGTACCAGGTAGCAGGTACTAGTACTCCCTTATACACCGATGTGTGTTGGCACTGTACATGTATACTCAGTGTTGATGATAATATAACTTATTTCAAATCTAATATGTTTCACATAATGCATCAATGTTGTTTTTACTAGCTTTACACTATGGATGAAACACCATGAGGTTTTATGACAATGAATGGGGATGCATTGTTCAAGTCCTCACCTTTTCTGCCTGCTCATTTGCCGAGATTATTCCTTCTCTTAAAAACATTCCATACTCTGTGAAGAACTGCTCATATATCCCGACATCTTTCTTACGTTGATCGAGCAAGAAACGCACAAGCCGACTTGTGATGACCGTTCTCAATTTTCTGTAATAAAAAGCAGGCAATGATACATTTCAGTTTATACAAAGTAACTTTCAGTTACGTCATAAGATCTTCTTGTGGAAAAGGACTGATTTCCACATCATCCGCCAAAGGATAAAGAAGTGGTCTGATAATGTTACTTCTTTATATATTCTCATCTTCTTTGTTAGTGTTTCTTAATGTAATTTTGTGATTGTAAAATCTAGAAAGCTTGAGGTTCACTACAATTTCTGATGTTTTGGGTTTTTAACCTTTTTAACGTTGGCTGAATAACTAATTCTTATTTAATCTAATCTAACCCACACCACATCTACGCCAGCTTAAGACTTAGCTGAGATCATGCAGCGGGAACTGGATCAAGTTCTACCAGGTACTTCCAACCTGAAGGATCATGTTCCTTCCAGATGGAGCTCTATCAGGTAAAAAGAGCACTACCTCATAATTGAAGTCTTATATAGCACACGTATCTACCAACAAGGTACTCAAGGCGCTGAGTATATACAAACTTTCAGAAGGATAGGTTACTGAAGTGATGATATGGGTTAACAAGGTGCTATGGCGCATTCAGCAGCCACAGCCAGGAACACCGGGGCGAACCCCTTCTCTTTTCGATAATGCACATGCCTTACACAACACAAGGGACAAATGGCTTTACGACCCATCCGAAGGACGAAGCAATGGTCAAGTGTCTTGCTTAAGAACACAAGAGTCGAACCCACACTCTGCTGATCAAAAACACCAGAGTTTGAATTCGGTGCTCTTAAAGGAACACGTTGCCTTGGATCGGACGAGTTGGTCTCTAAAAATTGTTTGTAACCCTTTTTTATAAAATGCATATGGTTGGAAAGATGTTTTAAAAGTAGAATACAATGATCCACACAAGTTTGCCTCGAAATTGCGTGGTTTTCCTTTTACTGTGCGAACTAACGTTTAGCTGTTACAGACTTTAGCAAAGCCTTTGATCGAGTGGACCATTACATAGCTATCGGGCCGATTGGCTACACCATCTACACTCTACCTGTCGGAGACATCGCTCGTCATCATAATATATTCTACCACACTTATGCTGATGACATACAACTCTACATAACATTTGATCCTAAGAAGGCTTTCAGCCTAGATGAAGCACTAAAGTCACTTTCTTCTTGTGTGGTAGACATCAACACTTGGATGACACATAACAGACTGAAACTGAATGAAGAAAAGACTGAATTTCTTGTAATTGGTTCTGTTCATAGCCTTCGTTGCCTTGGAGATGTTACTCTCAATGTAGGTTCCACAGTTATTGTACCTTCTAAATCAGCCAGGAACCTTGGTGCTTACTTTGATTGTAATATGTCTATGTTAGAGCAAGTTAATCATTTATGTAAGTCTGTTAGGTTTCATATAAAAAACATATCTCAAATCAGGAAGTACATAACTCAAGATATCTGTCATAGTGCTGTACGCTGTCATATTTTGTCAAGATTAGACTATTGCAACTGCCTTTTAACATCTGTTCCCCAGGCATACCTGAAGCGGCTGCAAAGTTTACAGAACTGGGCAGCTCGCATTATCTTTAAGCTAGAATGTCGTCATGACTCCAGTCCTCTACTTAAATCTCTCCACTGGCTTCCCGTAAAAGAAAGAATTCTCTTCAAAGTACTTTTGTTTGTTTTTAAAGCCTTCCATGACCAGATGCCATTATATATCAAGGATTGCTTTACTTTTCATAACCCATCTCGCCTTAATCTTCACTCTTCTCGAGACCCATTTTTGCTTACCATTCCTAGGACCCGTAGCAAATCTGGCGATCGCACATTCACTGTTACTGCTTCCACAGAATGGAACAACATCCCTTCTTTCATTAAAGCCACTAAATCCACTGACCAATTCAAAAAACTTCTGAAAACACATCTCTTCCCTGTTTAGACTTTTCTCTTTTTCTCATGCTTTTCAAACATTGTGTAGCTTTTTCGATAAGTTATTGTAATTGTTTAATTGTGCTTTTATTTTTCAGTTTTTGTAAGCGCTGTGATATAGTTTTCTATGGGGAGCGTTTCTAAATACCTGTTATTATTATTATTATCACTAAACTACTTGATATGGGCGCTAGACCGTGTATAGTCCCATGGATTGCGGATTTTCTCTCGAACAGACTTCAGTGTGTGAAATATCACAACTCCCTCTCTAGCTGGTCAGTACTCAAAGCTGGCATGCCACAAGGAACTTTGACCGGACCTGCCACCTTTCTCAGCATGATCAACGATGCAGCAATACCTACTGAGAATTGTAACCTCACCCTCAAGTATGTTGATGATATGACCTTGATAGAGAACACTAAAACTAGCAGTACCAGCACCATGCAAGATACTCTTGACCAACTTGACTTATGGGCATCAGAGAACAATATGCTAATAAACCCAGCTAAATGTTATTCTATGGACATTACATTTGCTAAGAACCCTGTTCCCAGTGACCCACTTCAATTGTCGGGTCAAGAACTTCAATCAAGTGAAGTCTGCAAAATACTTGGTATTAAGGTGGCCAATAATCTGAAATGGGACATACATATCAATGACATTATCTGTAAAGCCAGTGGGCGATTATTTATGTTGACTACACTTAGAAGGTTTGGACTAGCAATCAAAGACCTTGATGAATTTATGTTGGTTTTATTCGACCACTTTTAGAATATGCTGTCCCCGTCTGGCATCCTGGTCTCACTACTAAACAACACAATTCTCTGGAACGCATTCAAAAAAGAGCTTGTAGGATTATTTTAGTCAATGATTGCGATTCATACCACTGTACCCTTCATTTATTGAAGTTACAAAACCTCCAGCAACGCCGCCAACACATTTGTCTTAAATTTGCTAATTCTCTAACGAGCAGCAATGTATTTCGAGAGTGGCTTCCTAAGACGAGAGGAGATAGTAATGGCCGTTCACTACGGAACTCACATTTGTTTACAACTCCTAATGTACATACCAAGCGACATGCTAATAGTGCAATCCTTTACATGACCAAACTCCTTAATGATAATTTTGTGTAATTAATTTTTAATGCTTTTTGTTTGTTTTCGTTTTTGCAGTTATATTTTTCTGCTCATCTATGTCTGTAATTTTATTGTTTTATCTGTAAATTTTGTAAATTCAATGTAATTTTGCCTATGGCAACTAATTTGAATGTTTTTAATAAACCATGAATAATAATAATAATAATAACACGGTCGGCAATTTATGGGAGTCAAATATTTGCTCTTAAAGGAACACGTTGCCTTGGATCGGACGAGTTGGTCTCTAAAAATTGTTTGTAACCCTTTTTTATAAAATGCATATGGTTGGAAAGATGTTTTAAAAGTAGAATACAATGATCCACACAAGTTTGCCTCGAAATTGCACGGTTTTCCTTTTACTGTGCAAACTAACACGGTCGGCCATTTATGGGAGTCAAAAATTTGACTCCCATAAATGGCCGACCGTGTTAGTCGACGAGGTAAAAGGAAAATCGTGCAATTTCGAGGCATGCTTGTGTTGATCATTGTATTCTACTTTTACAACATCTTTCTACCCATATGCATTTTATAAAAACACGGTTACAAACGCTTTTCAAAGACCAACTCGACCGATCCAAGGCAACGTGTTCCTTTAAGGGAGTCTCACTCTTGAATGAAGACGGTTTCCTGCACACCGACCCCAAGTCAAAGGCCAACATCCTCAACAGACAGTTCACTTCTGTGTTTTCTGTTGATGACAACTCTCCTCTCCCTGATCTGGGCACCAGTCTCCATCCTTCTATGAGCAACATTAATGTCAGCCAGAATGGAGTCATCAAACTACTGAGCAATTTGAAACCATCTACTGCTCCTGAACCAGATGGAACTCCAGCCATATACAATGTACATGTACTGTTGAAAGAATCGGCCAAAGAAAGCTCTCCTGCTGTGACTCTACTATTCCAAGAATCAATCGACCAAGGCTGTGTTCCAACCCAGTGGGAAAAGGGTCATATCGTCCCAATCTACAAGAAGGAAAGCCATTCCGATTCTGCCAACCATCAGCCTATCTCCTTGTAACACCTATATTGTGCAAGCTGTGTGAACACATCATCCATTGTGTCCATTTTGTTTTTGTTTTATAAATTTTGTGCATCAATACATGCTATTGAAAAAACCTGTGGGCGATCCAAAATTTTGGTCGACTCGGAGGGCGATTGAAAAAATTTTTTTTTTGTGAATTGTTTACATCAACTCTTTCTGAGTTTCTAGTTTCTAAACTTAAATTGGCTAAAGAGTAAAACTCACGAGCTAAATTCGTCTCTCACGACTCAAGTGCCTTGAAAAAAGCAAGATCTGCCAAGAACGCTCTCTTCGGGAAAAAAGGCATTTAGAAAAAACGCTTTGAAGGAAGATAGAAAGGCATTTAACCAGACTGTTAAAACGCACAACTTCCTCAAAAAACTTGAGGAAAAAAACCGAAACAAAGCACTTCCAGATTTCACGAAACCCAATACCAGAAATACTTTTGGAAATTTGCTTTAACAAATGTGTGGATGGGACTCTGAATAAGAAAACCAGAGGTACCAAAGTTTACTGATCTGCACGCTAACACGTATGGAAATCCACACCCCATTGATCTACAGGCACTTTATTGGTTCCCCTATCTACCAATACACGACGAGGACTTTTCTGGTCAACCATTTAAGGGGGGGGGGGGGCGTGATACAATATTATGTCCAGGACGTTCTAAGCAACAACACCCTTAGTAACAGCTGTAGCTGTATCTAGATTATTGATATTATGCACGTACATGTATGAATGAAACAGACCTTATGAGGGCGCTGTCCTGCAGCAATTCTCGGCTCAAGTTCAATGGGATGTCTTCACTATCCACAACACCTGAATAAGCAAGTACATGTGAATGTCAGGTTTGGTTAATAAATAGATACATTAGAAAGAAGTGGTTAAATATGAAATTTAACAAATATGCAAATTTGAAATTCAAGGTTTGATTAAAAATTTTGAAGTTCAATAACTATTTGTGTTTGTCATCACTGTTTTAGAAAGCTTAACTAGCAAAGACACATTAAAGATGCTACAATCTTGGCCATATCTCATTTGGCCCCCTCATTGGGTTAAAAATGTACAAATTGGCCCTATCGAATCGCGCAGCTTTAACAAGCTTAAGTTTCTGAGGAACAGCCATTGACCTTGCATTGGTCTAGTTGGTGCCCCCACCCCCATGCCAGCTATATCACTTCGTATACATTATTTTGAGGTTTTGAAATAATGATTGAGATTTAAAATACATTTTAAAATACTCAATAAATCAAAGCACCCCAATATTCCACTCTAACAACCCTAGTAAGTTTTGTAATGTTACTATTGTAAAGGTTCCTTAGGGACTGCTCTTGCTCAACTATTACAAATTTTCATTAAATTGAGGCCGATTTGTATACGCAGTAAATCCAACAAATTTCCCTATGTTGTCACGTCTTACATCCTCTCAAGTCAAGAAGATACAACTTACCTTGTATAAATCTGAACCACTTGGGCAAGATTTTATCCGACTTCTGTTGGATGAGAACCCTCCTACTATATAGAGCCACGCCCCCTGAGTGGTCCTGACTCATCTCCCACATTGCAGGGGGTCTACTCGGAATGTAGAATAAACTACGTATACTGAGTGGAGCATCAGTCTTATAGTGCAGAGTGTAGCGAGGTTTGTCGTAGGAGTTATGGGTCAGAAATTGATAAAACTCTTCATGTTGTTGGTCACTGATGTCCTTTGAATCCTTGGTCCACAGAGCCTAAAAGTTAATAATCAACAATACAGATCACTGGTAATTGAAATGTTGTGGATACTCCCAGTCTCGACTGAAACCCTCTAGCGGGTTACAAAGGCGTGGTAGTGTCTCCCTTAGTTATAATAGTAATAATAATAATAATAATAATAGTAGTAACAAATGCTTACATAGCACATTTCACAATGACGGTATCAATGCACTTTACATTAGTGCCCTGGTCATTGGGCCAATTACATCCCTTCAATCTTGTTTAGCTCCCTGTGAAATGTACAGCCCCCAGCTTGCGTGGCGATCCGAAGGCCTTTTTCAAACACAATATCAACTTTTACCCCCGCAGGTACCCATTAATACCCCTGGGTGAAGAGAAGCACTTATAGTAAAGTATCTTGCTCAAGACCACAAGCGTCACGACCAGGATTCGAACCCACACTCTGGTGACTTAACCACCAGAACTTGAATTCCATGCTCTTAACCACTCGCCTCGGCCATGACACTCTACATCATGTATGAAAGAGAGGGGTAGCTCTATTGAAAGACCAAAAGACGTGCATCACAAGTGTCTAAAAGCCACTGCATATAAACGTACCTGTGTTGTATTCATTAGCTTGCCATTGAGGAAGATAGGCATACCAACAAACGTACTGTGTTTATTGATGATTTCTGCAAAAATACATGATTAAAAATACATTTTCAATTAATTGATGGAAAGCATTCAACACACTTAAAAACGAGACATTCACTTCCTTCCTGTCATTATTGCAAAAACAAACAAACAGACACTTCTTGTGAGGTGAGTTCTCAAATTCAATTCAAATATTTTATTGAGAAATTACTTCTCTCTCAAAAACTATGTTAATTCAGAGGGAGCAGTTTCTCACAATATTTTATTCTATCAACAGCTCTCCATTGATCATTACCAAGTAAGTTTTTATGCTAACAATTATTTTAGTAACTACAAATAGTGTACAGTGCCTTTAAAGGCACTGGACACGTTTGGTAATTGTCAAAGACCAGTCTTCTCACTTGGTGTATCCCATTATAAGCATAAAATAACAAGCCCATGAAAATTTGGGGTCAATCGTTCATCAAAGTTGCGAGGAAAATGATGGGGAAAAAACACCCTTGTTGGACGAATTTGTGTGCTTTTAGATAGAAAAAAAAGATTTTAAGTCTTTATTATTTTAGTGAGAAATTACCTCTTCTCAAAAAATACGATACTTCAGAGGGAGTCATATCCCACAATAATTTATACTATCAACAGCTCTCCAATGCTTGTTACCAAGTCAGTTTTAATGCTAATATTTGTTTTGAGTAATTACCAAACGTGTACATTCCCTTTAAAACAAAGAAAACATAAACATTGCCAGAATGTAGAACATTTGTAAAAACCCAGTACACATATGTGACCCGCTCCTTCATCATGAGGAATGTCGACTAAATTTAATTTGTTAGTTTATCATAATAATCCCAGCAAGCAAATCTCACCATTTCAAAAAAATAAAAATCATGATCATACGACCTTCCTGTCCGAAATTGTTGATGACCTTGACGCTAAATTTTATGACCCGTTTTGAAAAACATAAACGCCAGAAAAATTAGTTTTTAAAAACGCGACTTCTCACACACTCATTCAAATAATATTTTTTATGAAATGAAAACATCGATTTTTAACCCCGGTGTAGTCGAACCAACAATAGGGCCACAACTTAAAAACAACCCAATGATAAGTTTAATTATAATGTGTAGACAATTTCAACAATAAACTTGACAAATTTTTCCTGAAATATTAGAGCAATTTGCTTTGTTATTTCCAACATGAAATGCGAGTTCGTTCCTTCACGGCAGGGTGCAACGCATCACGTAATCCCCGGGGCCTGAACAGCTAACATCACCTGCATCCGACCGTACATTGACTCTGCTTCAAGACCAGGGAACAGATTTCATTCGCAATTTTCCTGTGCATGTTTCCCATGACTTTAGTGCTACTTCTCACCCAACACCAAGATTAACTGAAAGATTATTCCTTTATCATTCAGAATTATTTGGGTTTGGAGTATGTCAACCTTCTCTATTGATTCTCTATTGATTCTCTATTATTCTCTATTGATGAAAATCAGACACTGTTTTTTTGAACTTCGATAAACATTCTACTGGATAAAACAACAAGGGCCCCACACGTAGCTTGGCTCTCTATGTATGCCGTGTACTATCTACTACCACCCTGTATTGTGCACGTGTGGGGCTCCCGTATGCTGCGCGCATAGTGGAACCAAGCTAGCTATGACGTTACGTGGCAACAGCACTAGGTCGAGTGACGGCCTAGCTGCATGGATGAACAGACGCCTCGGTATGTAAGCCGTACTAATCTAGCGACGCAAATTTTATGAATGAAAAGGTCAACCGATAAACGGGTTTCCTTTTAACCCCTGTAACAAGCAATGCAGTCATCTAACGTGTTGACGTAATGTATGAGGTCACTGGCTTCAAAAAAGTGTCTCTTGGTGGCGCTTTTGCGATGTGCATGGGGCAACTATCGTGGATTCAAAAAGGGCGACTTTTTAGTTTATTTCCAAACATTTTTTGATAATTAGGACAAAACCATGGCTCAGAAATCGTCTGTTTTTACATCTTTGTTAATCTTTTGACGAAAGGGTAAGTCCATAGCAAGTTTAATCAAGATTAAGGCAACCTAAACCTACAGAAATAAAAAAAAACTAAAATTTTCAATAATTTTAAATATTTTGTTGTTATGATTGTGTTGGGTGTCAAATTACACGAAATGAGACTTTACTCGACATTCCTCAATTCGTCGGAGCGGGTCACATATGATTGATGTAGTAGGTATTAAAAACTGATTGGTTTTCTTCTTGATAAAGTACATCACTTGTTTGCAAACAATACCAGTTTGGTTATTCCAGAGGAACTTCTTTTTAGTTTTAACCCGAACGATTTTAAAATAATTCCACATATATTTCCTGTTGTTCTGCTCTAATTACTAAACCTGATACATACGTACTGTATTCATGATCGAGAGCCAAATTCTCACTGGTCCAACCATCAAAATATGATTATGCTATTTTTGCTATTTTACCAAGTGCACGTGCCATGCTAGTATTCATGCACAGGGTTAATGCGCATGTATGTGCAATACTCTTTTACAAATGCACTTTAAGAAGTGCTAATGGAACTGTCGCACAGGCTCTAGTACACATGAGCAAACACTGTCCTAGCTAAAGATGGCCGCACATGTAACTGTCAATCCGTGTTTCCCTGAGCTTAATGATGCCAAACTAAAGAAGTGTGAGGTATAGTCAAACAAATACAACATGTAATTCAGATGGGCAATCGATCTTAACTCTCCTCGCTATTAGAAAAATTACAAACTAGTTCTTTAGGCTTTATCTTCGGAACTCCCGGCCACACCATGGCCCCAGGGCCTGTGCCCCCTTTTAATGTTGCGGTCTTCGGCGCTCCCATTAATATTGATCGGGGGAGGAGAGAGAGAATGTTTATTGTCACGTTGCCAATGGGTGGCCCAAGCATTTTGGCTGGGCTGGTAGTTAGTCAATTTCCAATATCTTAGGTAGATATTAATATCCACTGTCAAACCATGTTATATTGGTAAACTATGGTGATCTTTGATGTTACACAAACTCCTACCTTTAACGTCTGCCTCCATGGCAAATCTCCAGCAGTCTTTCTTTAAATGAATCACAATCTTGGTACCCTTCTGGACTCCCTCTGCCTCATTCATCTCATAGTTACCCGTCCTATACAATCAGATCACACACCCACAGTCAGTCAATAGAATATTTATAACGGTAAACATTTATTAGCTACAGTAGCCTTTAGTCAGTGCGCAGGCGGCACCTCCAGATGATACGCACGACTACAGATGTCACGCACTGAGAAAACCAGGGCGAGCGGCGAAGCCGCCAAGCGCTTTTACCAACTCGTTGCTTTGCTACCGGTAGGAGAAGTGTAATGCTATATGCATTAGCCTGATGAGTGATGGCCAATAAGAAGACAGAATTACCATAAATATCAATAGACCACACAACGTTACCCACAAACATTCCTGGTTCCTCAAGGATAATGGACGCACTAAAATGTCATGTGCTGAGGTCAACACAAAGAAAATGCATATGAATATTTCATGATCATGAATAACTGATTAGATAAACGAGTTGGTAAGGCGCTTCACGGCTCCTCCACTCACGCAGGTCTATTTTCATGTGTGACATCCGGGGTGCAGCCGCTGCATAAGCCTTGAATACAGGCTAGAGCTACAGTGGAACATAGCTATAATAAACACCAAAGTAATGAGCATTTGGCTATATTGATTGAAACCTTTGGCTTGTGATTTGACTGCATGTCATTCGTACAATATATGGAAACTATCAACTTTGAGAACAGATTAAGATTGTTAGATTCTCCATCCACTGGGGTCATCATCAAGGTCTACAATCCTAGCTCCACACCAACCTCCTGCAAGACGGAACAATTCTTCCCCATTCAGAGTGAAGTCAGTTCTCGAGAAACCAAGCTTTCCTGGGAAGCTGGCAGCCTTCAGGCTTATATGATGGTTATTTAAAGGCAGTGGACACTATTGGTATGTAAATACTCAAAATAACTGTAAGCATAAAAACTTACTTGGTAACAAGCAATGAAGAGCTGTTGATTGTATAAAACATTGTGAGAAACGACTACCTCTGAAGTAACGTAGTTTTTAAGAAAAAGGTAATTTCTCACTCAAATAATAAATAACTCCAGACCTGAAGCCTTTTATTATGCATCTGAAAGCATACTTTGGTAATTGTCAAAGACCAGTATTCTCACTTTAGTCAAGTCAATCTATGCAAAAAAATGGCTTAACCTAGACAAACCTGCAACATAAATGATTTTTATTTTGCAACAGTCTCTTAAAACCCTTCTAAACAACATATCAAAAAAGTAAAAAAAAGTAAGCAGGGGAATTATGCATAATTTGCATAAATTAAAAGTTGCCATTTTCGTCTCTATTTACACTAATGTATATATGCGCCCTGATAGTAGCAAAAGTTGTCAAATTTTCACCTCAAATTTGCATGCAAAAGGGTCTTGAAACCCTCCAAAACAAAGTATCAAAAAGGTAGAAAAAAGGAAGTACAGAAATTACGCATAATTTGCTTAAATTAAAAGTTGCTGTTTTCGCCTCTATTTTCACTAGTGTATGTTTGCACATGCCCTGATAGTTGGCATAAAATAACAAATCTGTGCAAATTTTGACGCAATTGGTTGCGAAGTTGTGAGAGGGTGATGAAAGGAAAAACCTTCAAATTTCGTGTGCTTTCATATGCCTAAAAAATGTTTAAAAGACTTCAGGCCTATCACAAGCTCTCCATTGCTCGCTACCAAGTAAGTTTTTATGCTAACAATTTTTTTGAGTAATTACCAATAGTGTCCAGGGCCTTTAAAAAGAGCCGAGATTGAATGTGTGTGACTGAGTTACACTTACCCATCAGATGTCCAACGATAAGCTTGAGAATCTGGCTGATGAGATTGGGAATAAACATCTACACGATCTCCAACCATGAAAGCAGAATAAAAACCAACCCCAAACTGACCAACGATGCCACTACTTGTTGAGTCAACTTCCTCATCTGTATTCAATTCTTCAAGGAAGGCCTATGGAAGGAAAATTACAATTACTAAGTATTAGAACAACATTGCACAGAGCCAATGGAAAGTAATCTTTTATGATTCAAACCCTATCATTTGATATGAACACAATATAATGCGCCATATATTTTTGACCGCGTGAGGGTGCCGTAGTTTTAAGTTACTTTAGAAGTGGATTATAACGGCTCCTTTAAAGGTCTTATTGTCCGTGATGGATTAGATGTCTGTGGTGGTAATGTGTTCCAGTCTTTAATAACTGTTTTGGGTAAGAATGAATATACCCCACAAAAGTGATACAAATATGTTCGAGAGTGCCCTCAAGCAGTCAAAAATACGGCGCATTACTCCATGCTGTAAATGATTACTTACCTTGGATCCTGACCTAGCAATAGTTCCCAAATTGTTGATCATTTCTTGTTGAGTCATTCCTAGACCAGTGTCCTGCAAAGACAAACAACATTCATGATTAATATAATTGCCCTAATAGTTTATTCTCAGGAATATATTCCCATCCACCGCAATGGGATATATGATATACGATAAATAACAACAATAAATAATTGGTGTAAATGTTATAATGATAAGAAAATGTGGTAACAATTTATTATTACTCACTATCATTCCACGTCTCTTGAGTAAGCAACAAACTTTTCATCATTGTCTTACCTCGTGTAAGTATCATTCAGTACCATTTTTATGCATGGTTTTATGACCATGCATACATGTAAGATGCAGTTAACGATGTAGATGCTACTCATACTTTGACACCTTAATCTTGGTTTGCGAATTTGTTGTATCCTACCACTTATACACCTGCCATCGATTTCACAAAACTCTTCCTAACTTAAGACTAATCTTAGGACTTAGGACGAGTCCCAACCCTGCACTGTAGCATGCAGACCTTAAAATTAATCCTAAGTTAGGACGATTTACTCGTCCTAACTCGAGATAAGACGAGTCCTAACTCTTCGTGAAATCTTACGCTTTAACAATCATATTCATGAAATAATTTCTCCTGATCCATAATGAACTTAATACATTATTTGATTACAATAATCAAGCATATTGGAAGATTTTAAGCTACTGTACAATGTAGTACAGATTATCTGCATTTAAAAACAACAAAGACAAAAGCATAAAAACTACAGCAAGCCTAAATTTACATCTACATGTACCGTATTTTCCTGCGGATAAGATGCTCGGCGGACAAGGCGCAGGACGCTAAAATGACCAAAAAAATTCAAACGTCAGCAGACAAGGCGCACCGCCGCACAAGGCGCACGTTTAACCGCAAACAAAAGAACACCTGGCGCCACCCGTTGTCGGTACATTGACACAAAGACGTAATTTGTTGCCTTTGAGAACCTACATATACCGACCTTTATCCAATCAGCCAACGCTGTATATTGTAAATAACATAAAGTTCGGCCCAATCAGCGGGCAGAAACCATGGTCCACGCACTGTCTGAAGTTAATTTTATTTGCAACATGAACACAATGCCTCCCTGGACACATCCATCCAACGTCCCCACAAACTACGAGGATCCTTGCTGATACAGATACATTGCAACGACAGACGGACGTAGCGTGTGGGTGTAGTAATGTATCCTCCGGCCGGAATGTCGCTGCATGCACATTAATATGCACATGTACACAGTGGATTGCGCTGCTCAATCTCGAGATTGCACAACAGATGTTGGAGACCATGTGGGCACCGTATTGAACGATGTTCGCCGACGGGTTGCGCTAAGCCGTCGCATTTGCGCTGCCTGGAAATGCGCCAAAATTCCCACGTGACTGTGCGGATCCCAAGCATGCCCAGACATAGCCTGAACGTATGCAGTCAAATTCCATGCCGGACTTGAGAGCAGTGACTATTGGGCATCTATATCACTGCACGTTCATTGTATCCAAAGGGAATCACTGGATCTAGCAGCAGGGACCTTCAGGATAAAGACAGGGGCGCAGTCTAGCCCAGACACGTCGAGTCTTGTCTCAATGCGTTTATTGCTGGTTCACGTGTTTTTTACCAATAGAGGGCGTTTAACCTCACGCTATTACAATGTTCAAAAACGCCCTCTAGCGTTCAATGTTTCTTGTATTTATTGTCACACTCACAGTAACAACCACTATAGGCGTGATATCTTTTGTGTTGCGTGATTAAATTTACAGACCTCGGAACGGTTGCGTTTTGGGGCTAATTTTCTGTGTCGTTTTGAAAGATTTTCGAGTCTGAACTTGGACATCGTTGATTTTACAGGCAAGTTTCATGCAAGGGCAACCATGATTTTAACAACCGTTCCTACCCGAAGTTTTGAAGCAATAAAATAAAATAAACTCTCAAAGTTTACCACACAATAGCGGTTGGGTGAATGACGTTTGTACGAAGTTATTGACTGTCAATCGTTTTCGGAACGAATACCCGGCCACACAGAAAAACGTTTGTACACTGCCGACGTCTGTTGGACCGAAAGCTAGACGCATTGCGGCATTAATGGAATGAAAGCACGGTCATGGGGAGTAAACACGTTGCAGCATTGTTGGAATAATTGGACCGTCTGGGGGATTGCGGCATTGTTCGAACGAAAATACGGTCACAGTGTCTGAATAGCCTTGTTCGACCGCATTATTGAGTAAGGATTCTTCACACAAAGATCGTTGATTTGCACTGGACATGAAGGTATTTTTTATTTCACGCAATGATCATAAAAAAAAATCAATCGTCAGCAGACAAGGCGCACCGAAAGATAAGACGCATCGATGTTTTGGGGGTCTAAAAAGTCAGATAAGACGCGTCTTATCCGCAGGAAAATACGGTATGTAAGAATGAGGTGGACCATGTGAATACAGACAGACAAGCCCAAGGAAAGGAAGAATGTCATGGCCTAGCGGTTAAGAGCAACGGACTCAAACTCTGGTGTTTCTGATCACCAGAGTGTGGGTTCAAATCCTGGTCATGACATCTGTGTCCTTAAGCAAGACACTTGACCATGATGCTTTGTCCATCATAAAGCCGTACGTCCCGTGTGTTGTGTAAAAGAAGTCAGTGCACTTATCAAAAAGAGGGGTTGGGCCCAGTGTTCCTAGGTTGGATTGGCTGCATTTGCGCCACAGCAACTTGTAAACCAATGTAAAAGGAGTTGATCTCAAAATTCAAACTTCGTCCCTCATACCTTGCAAAAAATACTGTTTGTTTAAGCGCCTTGAGTGCCTCTGAGTGATGGGTATGCGCTACATGTTAGAAGCCACTGTTATTACTATCATTACTTGCAGTCACAGATATGTTATTACAGAACAAATCCACTGTATAATGTACTCACTTGAATAGTGAAGGTTCCAGCTTCTTGATTGGTTGCTATGTGAATCTCTAAAGGCAGGCCTTGACTGACCCCTGACCCAGAAGTCAATGATGTGTAACGTAACTTTTCCAGAGCATCACTTGCATTGGAAATGAGTTCCCTGATGAACACCTAAAGAATGTCATAATTTACAATCAGTAATTTATTACACATGAATGAAGAGATTAAAGGCTTACATAAAAGGTACTTGGCAATATTGGTGAATCAAAATAATTGTTAGCACAAAAAAACTTCCTTGGTAACAATCGATGGAGAGCTGTTTTAAGAAAGAGGAAATTTCTCTCTCAAATATTAAAATACATGTACTTCAGGCCTGAAGCATTTTATTAGGCATCTGAAAGCACACAAGTTTGTGCAACAAGGGTGTTTTTTCTTTCAATATTCTCTTGCAACTTCGATGACCAATTGAGTCAAAATTTGTGATTTTATGCATTGGGGTACACAAAGTTAGACAACTGCCTGGTCTTCGATAATTACCAAAGGTGTCCAGTGCCTTCAATTGCAACTAAATGTATGGACTGATGTTTTGATGTCAAGGTTTATCAGGTCACAGTTTTCAACATAATACGAGGAAATGCTCGCAATGTGCTGCTTTTAGTCATCTTAACTGAACTTTTCTTAAAGGTAAGCTTTATAATATTATTATCTTCAAACTGTTGTAAGTCATGGAGGTAGAAATAGTTTAATGTAAATCTGTGGACATTGTGTTTTGCGTCACAAAAAGTACCCAGACCCTTTAAATAAAATTATTTGTTATATTTACCTCATTCTCAGAATAAAGTGATTTGGCAACAATGTCAAGTAACATCTTCGTCTCAGCTTGAAATTCATGTTTATGTGCGGACCCTAAAAATAGACAATCCAAACAAATTTTATCAAATTAAACTCAAACAGCTGCAAGAACTGAATACATTCATGTACATTAGCCTACAGATTAACGGGGGACATTGCCTTGGATTGGGCGAGACTATCTGGGGTAGACGTGCACAAGTTACCGAATTATGCCAGTCAATACGTGTTTTTATATTACACCTTTGTCTAAAATATGAATTATGAAAAGAAACATTTCAAGGTTTTACTCAACTGTTTTAATTCAACAATTTACCCATGGACACTTATAACACACTCTTTAAGTGTATCCTTCAGCAAGGTGATGAATGTGATTTTGATTTACTCTTATTATATCAAGGGCAAGTAGTGAAAGAACTGGAAATAGTACATCAGTGCATGAACACTTCTTTGGATCACTGCTTACATGATAATACAGGCCTGGAACTACTCACAGGCCACCGAGGCCATAACATCTGTTGCCCCTGGTCTTGGCCTTGGTGCCCTTCAAAAGTTTCCCATTGATGAAACTCCAGGGCTGATATTATGCAGAGGATCTACTACATACATATAAGATACCAATAGAGATTGAAATAATAATAACTAGTATTTAGTGTGCTCTCCATACATGAACAGGTACATACATGAACACAATCATTTGTGTTGACAATAAACTTGGACTGATCTGAAGTCACAGATTTGGATGGATGATTATCTTACCAGCCACTGACTCTACATCTTGGATGATATTATGGAGAGATTCTTCCTCTGTTTGGTTGGATGTCTCAGCCTGCTCAGTATACAGAGAAGATGACGTGTGTACACATCGAGGTATAGGCCTACTGCTTAAGAAAGGAGGCACACTCCTCACAGAATCACTACCTGTATAAAAGACAATTAAACATGTGGATTCAAAAAGGCAACCATGGTAAATGTGGATTCAAAACTTCCAAATTATTTTGTGACTTGTTTTACTCATTTCTCAAAAACTACACGACTTCAGTTACTAATATTTGAAGGGAAGCTTTCCACTATCATAATCTTCAAACCCTGTAAGTTTAATGTAAATCTGTGGCCATTTTGAAAAAGTACCCCAATCCTTTAACAGTTCTATGCCTCTTTTGTAGATGTTACACTTAAAAACACAAACCGTTCCAGGATTCAGGCAACTTTAAGAATGTAACTTCTGATTAGGGTCCTACTACTTGCCGTCAACTCGCCGTCTACTCGCTTGGTGCCGTCAACTCGCCGTCAACTCAACCAATATACATTAAAAATCCACAACAGAGGCATAAAACTCTTTAGTATTAGCTAAAAGATAATTTTCATAAATTTTAGGTTACATTTCGGTTATTTTTACTACATTTAGTTAAGTTGAAAAAATTATCGCGAATCAGCAAAGCTGTCGGCCGCCGTATTGCTTTTTCACAGAGCTTGTACAACATGGAGAACAGAGGGCGCATTCCTGAAAACGGAATAGTCTTGGCCCAAGCTGTCAATCTTGGTAATGCATAGTGTATCATGTACTGCACAATTATGTACTGGTCAAAACTAATCCATACCTGCCGTCTGGGTAGTGGTTGAGTTGACGGCGAGATGACGGCACTGACGGCGAGTAGTAGGACCGCTGATTGGAGGCATCTATTTCAGTTTTATTTTTACCATCACATTGCGGATATCATGAGATTTAATTTGTATATATAATAATTACTATACTATTAATAAGAAATGAAAAACAAATGGATAATTAATTTTCATATAAATATTAAATTGTTGCGAGTATCGCCAGCAGACGGGTCTCACTTTCAGGATGTAGACATTGATGGCTACGACGGTTGTGTATGGGACTTGCAGCCCCAGATTCTTCTTGAGTGCCTTCAGTACCTGCAATAATTTAAAAAAAATCAAACCCTGTTATTTTAATTTAAAAAAAAATGAATCCAAAATTCATATGCACTGTTCTTTAATAATCAAATTTCATTAGATGAAGAATTTCCAGTGTTATTTAAAAACTCAAATTTGGAATGTATTTGTTAAAATAAAAAATAAATTTGATGAAGAATTTACAAAATCAACCTAACAAACATAATATGCAATGTTCTTTAAAAACTCAACTTTCGTTTGAGTTCGGTTTTATAACTTGCATTTTGAAATAAATTTGAAATGTATTTGTTAAAATAAAAAATAAATTTGATGAAGAATTTACAAAATCAACCTAACAAACATAATATGCAATGTTCTTTAAAAACTCAACTTTCGTTTAAGTTCGGTTTTATAACTTGCATTTTGAAATAATTGACGGCGTTTTTAATTTACGAAAATTTAATTTGTTAACGGCAGTGGACACTATTGGTAATTACTCAAAATAATTGTTATCATAAAACCTTTCTTGATTACGCGAAATGGAGAGAGGTTGATAGTATAAAATATTGTGAGAAACAGCTCCCTCTGAAGTGACAAAGTTTTCGAGAAAGAAGTAATTTTCCAAGAATTTGATTTAGAGACTTCAGACTTAGAATTTGAGGTCTCGAAATCAAGCATCTGAAAGCACACAACTTCGTGTGACCATGGTGCGACAGGGGTGTTTTTTCCTTTCATTAATATCTTGCAACTTCAACGACCGATTGAGCTAAAATTTTCACAGGTTTGCTATTTTATGCATATGTTGAGATACACCAAGTGAGAAGACTGGTCTTTGACAATTACCAATAGTGTCCAGTGTCTTTAAAAGAAAATGAACTTAAGTTTGTACCTTTTTGTGGCCTTTGGGTTTGACAGGAGCGATTAGCTGTTCTCTTCAGGTGCGATGGGTTGGGACAGCTGGAGCTGGTTGATGTGATGGCTTCGCTAATTAAATGCTCCACGATGACTCCTGCTGAAAAGAAGAGGTCCAGCTTTGCCGTCCTCTTCACTGCCGCAGTCACCTCTACTGCAACATCTCCTCCAGGACGGGAAGGCTGGCTGTGGATCTCATGGATGCCAATTGCCTGCTCCACGATGACTCCAGCTGACCGGAAGCAGCCTGCTTTGCCATACTCTTCACTGCAGCAGTCACCTCCACTGCAACATCTCCTCCAGGACAGGAAGGCTGGCTGTGGATCTCATGGATGCCAATTGCCTGCTCCACGATGACTCCAGCTGACTGGAAGACGTCCTGTTTTGCCGTCCTCTTCACTGCAGCAGTCATCTCCACTGCGACATCACCTCCAGGACGGGAAGGCTGGCTGTGGATCTCATGGATGCCAATTGCCTGCTCCACGATGACTCCAGCTGACCGGAAGCAGCCTGCTTTGCCATCCTCTTCACTGCAGCAGTCACCTCCACTGCGACATTTCCTCCAGGACGGGAAGGCTGGCTGTGGATATCGTGGATATCATGGATGCCAATTGCCTGCTTCACGATGACTCCAGCTGACCGGAAGACGTCCTGCTTTGCCATCCTCTTCACTGCAGCAGTCACCTCCACTGCGACATCTCCTCCAGGACGGGAAGGCTATCTGTGGATCTCATGGATGCCAATTGCCTGCTTCACGATGACTCCAGCTGACCGGAAGACGTCCTGCTTTGCCATCCTCTTCACTGCAGCAGTCACCTCCACTGCGACATCTCCTCCAGGACGGGAAGGCTGGCTGTGGATCTCATGGATGCCAATTGCCTGCTCCACGATGACTCCAGCTGACCGGAAGCAGCCTGCTTTGCCATCCTCTTCACTGCAGCAGTCACCTCCACTGCAACATCTCCTCCAGGACAGGAAGGCTGGCTGTGGATCTCATGGATGCCAATTGCCTGCTCCACGATGACTCCAGCTGACCGGAAGCAGCCTGCTTTGCCATCCTCTTCACTGCAGCAGTCACCTCCACTGCGACATTTCCTCCAGGACGGGAAGGCTGGCTGTGGATATCGTGGATATCATGGATGCCAATTGCCTGCTTCACGATGACTCCAGCTGACCGGAAGACGTCCTGCTTTGCCATCCTCTTCACTGCAGCAGTCACCTCCACTGCGACATCTCCTTCAGGACGGGAAGGCTATCTGTGGATCTCATGGATGCCAATTGCCTGCTTCACGATGACTCCAGCTGACCCGAAGACGTCCTGCTTTGCCATCCTCTTCACTGCAGCAGTCACCTCCAATGCGACATCTCCTCCAGGACAGGCAGGATGGCTGTGGATCTCATGGATGCCAATTGCCTGCTCCACGATGACTCCAGCTGACCGGAAGACGTCCTGCTTTGCCATCCTCTTCACTGCAGCAGTCACCTCCACTGCAACATCTCCTCCAGGACGGAAAGGCTGGCTGTGGATCTCATGGATGCCAATTGCCTGCTTCAAGGGACTCCAGCTGACTGGAAGAAGTCCTGCTTTGCCATCCTCTTCACTGCAGCAGTCACCTCCACTGCGACATCTCCTCCAGGACGGGAAGGCTGGCTGTGGATCTCATGGATGCCAATTGCCTGCTCCACGATGACTCTAGCTGACCGGAAGATGTCTGCTTTGCCATCCTCTTCACTGCAGCAGTCACCTCCACTGCGACATCTCCTCCAGGACGGGAAGGCTATCTGTGGATCTCATGGATGCCAATTGCCTGCTTCACGATGACTCCAGCTGACCCGAAGACGTCCTGCTTTGCCATCCTCTTCACTGCAGCAGTCACCTCCACTGCGACATCTCCTCCAGGACAGGCAGGATGGCTGTGGATCTCATGGATGCCGATTGCCTGCTCCACGATGACTCCAGCTGACCGGAAGACGTCCTGCTTTGCCATCCTCTTCACTGCAGCAGTCACCTCCACTGCGACATCTCCTCCAGGACGGGAAGGCTGGCTGTGGATCTCATGGATGCCAATTGCCTGCTCCACGATGACTCTAGCTGACCGGAAGATGTCTGCTTTGCCATCCTCTTCACTGCAGCAGTCACCTCCACTGTGACATCTCCTCCAGGACAAGAAGGCTGGCTGTGGATCTCATGGATGCCAATTGCCTGCTCCACGATGACTCCAGCTGACCGGAAGACGTCCTGCTTTGCCATCCTCTTCACTGCAGCAGTCACCTCCACTGCAACATCTCCTCCAGGACAGGCAGGATGGCTGTGGATCTCATGGATGCCAAATGAGAAATGTGCACCAGCTTGGCACACAGACACCCTGCACCTCTTTGAATGTTGCGTACATTGCAAAGCCAGGTGGTGGCAGATGACGTAATGTAAAGCCACTCTTCTTCCACTTCTTGTTGTAACTATACCCGTGGCTGTCAACCAGTATTGCCTTCCAACGTTGAGAACCTCCGTTGACTACCTTGAAAGTTGCAGTGTCATTCTCGTTGAGGCCTTGAACAGTGGCAGGTAGTGGGGCATCGGGAAGAGGATTCTCCTCTGGAACACTGGGGACGGTGAAACTTGCATTGATGCTAAACTCTGGTCGTTGTGTTACAGGGAATCTTCCAGGGACATTATAATAATAATAATAATAATTGTGGCTTCTTATATAGCGGACATGTCCGTCACCCAGTGACGCTCCTGGCGCTGTAACATACAGTATTTCCTGCCAGATGTGGGACTACGTTTGAATCATGAGACCTAATTCTGATAGCACCATGTAATGCTTTTACAAGGTGCTGCGGCGCAATTTGCTGCCGATCGGACCAGGAACACCGGGGCAAACCCCTTCTCTTTTCGATAAGTGCACTGGGTCCTTTTACATGCTTTACATAACACATTGAAAGATTCGGCCGACTCCTGGTTACCAGAAAAGACAAGTCAACTTCCATCACATCATAAACAATTCCAGCAGAAGATTGTTCTAAAGCAGAAGCTCTAGAACACTCTCCAACTGGAATTGGAAAATCAGTCATAGAAATTGAACATTGAACAAGAAACATTTTTAGTCCTCGGCAGAAAACCCAGTCTCACAGGCCAGATGCTGCCATCTGTTGCAGCGGTCGCAGCAAAGTGTTGTCTGATTCCTTCGAACAGACTTGGTGCAGAACACGCAGGGATACTTCATGATGTCTTGAAAGTCTTGAATCTTGACACAGGAAACACTTGATAGCTTGAGGTACACAATAGTTGATACAACTGACTGCTTGTGCTATCATCTTAGACTTCTATACTGTACAGGTAGCAAGCTTCAGTGGATCGACAAAGACATCAAACAAACTTAAAGCTGCCCGACGTCTTGAGTTGAGCTGCATTAGCAAGCCCAATTAGTGAGAACAACTGACTGGTGGTGGTTTGATTGGCAGTTTTGGCCCCTTGTCATCTCTATTAAGAATTTATCTCCAAATGCAGGCCGCTCTCCACCATCAACAAAGCCAATCAGTGATTGAACGATGATTTGATTTGATTGACAGTTGCTTGAAAGAAGTTACTTTCTAGTATTATATTTCACCCCAAACATGCCAAATAAAGCACACAAATTCTCTTTCTATTTCATTATACTTTTCTTCAGGTCACTGCTTTTGAAAATTCATTATGTTCACTACACTTTACTTTTGTTCGCACTTATATCAACATTGTCATCAAACGAGTATGTTGGAGCACCATCCGTTTGGAATTACTACTGGTACTACTATCTAATACAAATAACATTTATTATACGCTTATTTACAAACTCTTCATATTACATAAGCTACACAAATTATCCACTCTTATTTTAATGTTGATTTGCTTACTCTGCTAATAACATTATTGTTGTATTTAAGAGTCCCTGCCTGTAAGAGTGTACCAAGTGATACATCATCATACCAAACGAATAAATCCAAAATTTTAGTTTGCTGACGCTTTCGGTTTTGGAGTTACCAGTTATCAAAGTTTTGGCCTAAAAGCCCTCGAGAAACGAATAGTACATTCCCTGTAAACACAAAAATGTGCGCCAAGGTCATCCCAACAAAAGTAAAACATTTTTTGAAACCTATAGTTGGGCCTATAACAAAAGTAAAAAAAATAAATTGGGATCTCGCTGGCGCATCATGTTACGCGCACCTGTAAGTATAAGCATGTATTGTGAACTTTTGTTCTGTAATATTTGTTAGCGCCACTCAAATCCCATTTGGTTTTTGCTTTTTATGTGTTGCTGAGAATCTATATAATCATAAAACGCAGACAACTTAATGGGATCATATTGGCGCGTGGATTTCTAGACGATGCAAAATGGCCCGAAATAGGCAGTAGTGTAGTTCCATATGACCTTTGACCTTTGTTATATTGGTGGGCCAACATGATCCCAATTATTTTTCAATTGAAATCTGTTTAGGAACACTCAACTTAACCAAATACAAGAAAACATTGATGGGATCTTGTTGGCACAGATACTTACAGTGATGAAAAAAGTGAATGTTGTGCCAATTTAGGCCAAAATGTGTGGAATGACAATACTTTAGAAAATTTTCAAAAAATCCTTTGACATGCAAGTTGCAGAGATCCCAAGATTCTTTTTTCATTTGTCATTAGATGAAAACTGTTCCAATACCCAGTTGCCATAAAAACAATTTTTTGTTGTTGGCGCGCGAAGTTACGGAGGTGCGAAAACGCAATATATTGGTAAAATTTGAACTTTGACCTCTATTATCTCTCTGCGCCAACGAGATCCCACGCACTTTGCACTTAAATTTGTTTTAGGGATGCAAGCTCTTTCATTTGAACTTGTTCAATTCATGGGATCCTATAGGCGCGCTGAGTTATGAGGCGTTGAAAATGGCACGAGGGCACTGTTCGTCAAAGGTTCAGGTGCGCGTAACATGAAGCGCCAACGAGATCCCAAATTTTTTTTTTTACTTTTTTTTAAGCCCAACTGGAGGTTTCAAAAAATGTTTTACTTTATTTGGGATGACCTTGGCACACGCTTTTGTGTTTACAGGGAATGTACTATTCGTTTCTTGAGGGCTTTTTGGCCCAAACTTTGATAACTGGTAACTCCAAAACCGAAAGCGTCAGCAAACTAAAATTTTGGATTTATTCGTTTGGTATGATGGTGTATCACTCTATATTTTTGGAAGAAGATCTGTGAACCCATGAATCACACCCCCCCCCCCCTAATTTGGTACATTCTTACAGGCAGGGACTCTTAATCAAAATAATACACACATAGCTTTTTGTGACAAAAAATGGAGGAACAATTAGTTTAAAAATTACCAAGTACACCACCGTCAAACACATTTCTGACTAAAAGTGCGGATTGTTTTTTTTTTTCTTTCCAGGGGTGCGTTCCACTCGCACAAACGACTCGCAGCTGTTCCCGCAAACGAGTTGACTTGGGTACGAGTTCAGTGAGTTGGTCCACGAGTTGACTTAGGTACGAGTTGACTCGGGTTCGAGTTGACTTGAGTACAATATTTTGGGTACGGGTTGACCCGTTTCACCTTCGGTTTTTCCCATTCACAAAATTTCAATCACCTGACCTAGCCCAGGTTGGACTTCTCCGTTGCAGGCGACGCGACGGAGTCCTGGGTATAAAGGTCCCATACCATTAAGAACAATTTTCAAAAATCTGTTTAAAATATTTCTACCTACCTCGGGACTCGCATGCTCCTTGTAGTTGGAATTCAAAGTTTGCATTATTTAAAATTGTTGAACTTTCTCCTTTAGTGTTAATATCTTGTGAAAAGAAAATTGAAATTAGCGTGTTCCAATCCCACTAACTTCCATGTAAACACTTTCTTGCACTGATCACTAGCTGCCTACTATTTCCAGCCAAATCGCTGTCAACCCGCGTTAACCAAACACTAAGCAGATGGATAATAGTCGGTGAGCAATTTACACAAAGCGCAGAACTATGCGATACCGAGCATTGAAGTCTTGTGCTAAGACTTCATGAGCCGGAAGCGTATTTTTTTCCTAGGACAAATGAGGCCACTTTTTACCATAAATTAGCGCATGCTAATCGTCCCAAGAAAAAAAATATGTGCGCGCAGGAAAGCGCCCTCTGTTGTTCGCACATATACTAGTAAGCACTGTGAAAAAGGAAGACGGCGGCAGACGATTTTGCTGCACGCTTGGAATTTTTTTTTTACAAGAAAAAAAACTTACAAGAAAAAAAATATTTGTAACCAAAATTCAACCGGAAATTTATGAAAATTCTATTTGAGCTGGAATATTTTATGCCTCCTGGATTTTAATATGTATATTGGAAGAGTTGAAGGCGAGTTAATGGCACCTACCCTGTTTCGACGGCGAATAGCGGCAAGATAATGCACTGTACTCAAAGCCATGCGCACTTGGGCTCACACTATCAAGTGGTACATGATGATCAACATCGCCAGCGCAGAACTTCGACATAATTTCGGATATAATTTCTTCCATGGATATATTTGTTAGCTGTGACCTCGTTGAGAATATAGTAAGGGACACTATGAATATATAAAGAATTTCAGCTTCTCAAATCAGGTAAAAAAATAAAGAAAATTGTAGTCAAACTTGTGTTCGCATTGTAAAGAACCTTTATACCCAGGACGTCAGTGCAGTGGCACTGACTGACGTCCTACCAGGGCTATCACCTGACTACTCCTAGAACTATTTCGGTTTCGTCCGGCTCCGGCTATCGTCTCCCGTAACCTCATTGGTTTATATCTCTCACTCGTTTAACGACCCATGGTTCAATCATTGTTCAATTAATTTTGAAATCAGAAATCTCTCTTTATTTTTATTTTAATCTGGCCAAAATTAGGCTCTATGTGTCCTTTGATATCTCAATGTCCGAGGGGGCGACCAGAGAACCCACTCCGCAATCTCAACAAATGTTATAAGTTATAAATTCTTACCATAATTCAGTCCCCAAATACTCTGTGTTACCACTACACTACAATTGCTGATTGTCCCCGAACTCTGCCGAACGCATCGCGAAGTCACGACACGTGACGAGCGTGTGCATGTTATTTTTTTCCCAGGACAACGCGGAGAATTATCTACACACATTTGTCCGAGAATAAAAAAACACTCGATCCGTGTAAGCTTGGGCGATATCACGATATTATCGAATATCGCGATATTAATTTGGACACGATTTCGATATCGGATGGATTTGGTTTTAATCGAAATATCGTTAAATCGCGATAATCGCGATAATTGCGATATATCGATATATCGATTAAATATCGCGATGTATTTGCTAGCTGATACCTCATAGATTTGGAGTAAAACCAGAAGAATAGGTCATTAGAACACCTCTCTTATACTAGGACTGTCTCTTGGAGTTTTAAACAGCTACCTGAGCGGAATGTTTTCAACAGAAATGGTATTTTTACTTGTTTATAATGCACTTGTTCACCATTTTAATGTAATTTTGATACGTGTACACTTCTGAACTTTTCGTAATTATCGATTAAAAAATCAGGCCCCTACCTAAAGGTTTTTTGAAAAACTAAAAACACTTCTGCCGTTGAGAGCGGGCGTCAAGGGACAATGCCGCTGACGTCATTTGTGGGAGTTTGCTTTGTTATACATCCACGCTGCAACAAAGCGGCTTTATCTACTTATGACGTTTTGAGAGTGATTACGTAACGGGGCTTTTCGCAAATCTCGCAGAAAAGCTCTGGACAAGGGCATACAAAATGATTGTTTTTTTACACAATTGAAACCTATTTATAATCATATGACTCGATGTCCTTATTCATCAAAAACATTTTAAGTGGAATTCAGCAAAGTTCACGACTTGACATTTTCGTTCAAGCAGGTCTTTAAGACTGATGATGTCAAATTTCATTAATCGCGATTATATTGAATATCGCGATATATTGTCGGTGATATAGCGTGAATAAAATAAATTGATATCGCCCAAGCTTAGATCCGTGCTTTGCGTACAAAAATATATGGACACGCGTCTGGGAACCAGACGTCCGATTCCTAGACGTGTGTCCTTATGTTTTGTACACAAAGCACAAATCAAATGCTTTTTTTTATTCTATGACGGACGAAGGTGTGCGAAAATTCTCCACGTTTGTCCTGGGAAAAATTTTTGGCGAGATTAAAATAAAAATAAAGAGAGATTTCTGATTCCAAAATTCATTGAACAATGATTGAACCATGGGTCGTTAAACGCGTGAGAGATATAAACCTATGAGGTTACGGGAGACAATAGCCGAAATAGTTCTAGGAGTATCACCTGACCATATCCATCGGTGCTTCCCTCGGCTCCCCATCTTTCTGTCAATCTTAAATAAAACATATTAATTCCTCCCTGATTGTACCTACCACTGATAAAACTTTACGGGAGACGATAGCCGAAATAGTTCTACTTACTAGAATCTAGGAGTATCACCTGACCTAGCCCACCTTGTTGAGCTGTAATGGCTCCGCTTTTAACATCGGTCTCATCACTGTCACCATTACAGCCCACCTTCGATACATGTCTTAAACGCTAAGTTTTCAAAGACGCAAAATGCGAGGTAGTTTGATTGCAAATTTCTCCCATTTAAAAAAGTCCTATACTACTCCAACATACCTCATTTTATTCCTTACATCTGTGGAATTACTATAACACATAACAGGGCTTACTAAATGATGACTTTGTCCAGATGTGATTGATTTGAAAATTGGTCCAAAAAAATGTGTACAAATGTGACATGTTCTTGGGCGCCGCCATGTTTTAATGATTCTCTTCTTGTTGGACGTGAGAAGTCAGGGCGCCAGGCAAATATTGCAAGTCATGAATATCCAAGAGGTAATGTCACATGACGCGGTATGGCTACGCTGATTTATCAATTTGTGTGGTGTACAAAGTAAATATGAATATGTATGAGGTGACATTGCGCGGTTGTAGTTTCCAGATACAGCGCATTGCTACGTCACCTTATACATATTGATGTTTTACTGTACACACGCACATAAGCGTAGCGATCATGACGTCACCTTATGGATATTTATGACCTGCAAGATTTGCCGGGCGCCCACGATCAACAGGGGGAGAATCATTAAAAGATGGCGGCGCCCAAGAACATGTCACATTTGTACACGTTTTTTTGGACCAATTTTCAAATCAATCACATCTGGACAAAGTCATCATTTAGACAGTAGTAAGGCCATTTTTTTTTGATAACTTGGATTGATTTGTAAGCTACAAAAAACGGGCGGGGGGCGAGAAAAAAAAAAAAAAAAAAAAAAAAAAAAAGGGGGATTACGGAATTTCGAGCCCAGAAAATCGGGCGGGGGAAAAAAAAAAAAAAATGCACGCGGGCGGCTTCTAAAACATGTACATAATTTATGTAGATAAAAGCAACCACTCACTGAATGAATGTCGCCAGTGTTTTAAGCCAAACAAAATGTTCGGTTTCTGGTTACTGACCGGCCCAAACTTTTATACCGCGACCCTAAATTATTCACATTTTCGGCTTGAAAAAAATTTATTACAACGGCCGCAATTTTTTTTTCTCCGTTGACACTGAATCACGCCGCGGTTTAATACGTGCACATGTGCATGTACATGTACATTGTACAGTACATGTTTATGTATGTATACATGTAGGGGTCTCGTTGTAAATTCCAGAAGAAAAAATCGCTAGTAAAAACATGTACACGATGGTGTTTTGTTTCATGTACGCGTACGGTTGCACTGTTGCATAAGAGTGTTGTGTATTTTTTTTATTTTATTTTTTTTTTTTACCCTACAAAATTAGATTTTTCGGGCGGGGATTTTTAATTTTTTTTTAGAAACACGTTTTTTTCGGGCGGTGATTCCCGTAATCCAAGTTATTAAAAAAAAATGGCCTAACCCCTGTTATGTGTCATGTGTGTATAGTAATTCCACAGATGTAAGGAACAAAATGAGGTATGTTGGAGTAGTATAGGACTTTTTTAAATGGGAGAAATTTGCAATCAAACTACCTCGCAGTTTGCGTCTTTGAAAACTTAGCGTTTAAGACATGTATCGAAGGTGGGCTGTAATGGTGACAGTGATGAGACCGATGTTAAAAGCGGAGCCATTAACAGCTCAACAAGGTGGGCTACACCTGACCTACTCCTAGAACTATTTCGGTTTCGTCCGGCTATCGTCTCCCGTAACCTCATAGGTTTATATCTCTCATGTGTTTAACGACCCATGGTTCAATGAATTTGAGTCAGGAATCTCTCTTTTTTTTTTTTTTAATCTCGCCAAAATTAGGCCCTTTGTGTCCTTTGATGTATCAATGTGTAATCTTTTGACCAGAGAATCCACTCTGCAATCTCAAAAATTGTTAACAATTATAAATTCTTACCGTAATTTCAGAGTCCCTATCTACTGTTAGTGTTACTCCTCTGCCAACAATAATTGAAAATTACCCGACCTCGTTTTGTGAAAATGCGTCACGAGAGGGCGGGTACGATCCGTGATTTGTGTACAAAACATACACGGAACCACGAAGCTCGCACAGGGTACCAGTATGTACACTTATTGCACACAGCCGTTTACATACTGGTACCCTGTGCGAGCTTCGTGGTTCCGTGTATGTTTTGTACACAAATCACGGATCGTACCCGCCCTCTCGTGACGCATTTTCGCAAAACGAGGTCGGGTAATTTTCAATTATTGTTGGCAGAGGAGTAACACTAACAGTAGATAGGGACTCTGAAATTACGGTAAGAATTTATAATTTTTAACAATTTTTGAGATTGCGGAGTGGATTCTCTGGTCAAAAGATTACACATTGATACATCCAAGGACACATAGAGCCTAATTTTGGCGAGATTAAAAAAAAAAAAAGAGAGATTCCTGATTCCAAAATTCATTGAACCATGGGTCGTTAAACGCATGAGAGATATAAACCTATGAGGTTATGGGAGACGATAGCCGGACGAAACCGAAATAGTTCTAGGAGTACACCTGACCATATTCATCGGTGCTTCCCTCGGCTCCCCATCTTTCTTTCAATCTTAAATAAAACATATTAATTCCTCCCTGATTGTACCTACCACTGATAAAACTTCTGGAAATCGAGGCAGCTCCATAATGTCTAGTTTTACTCCGAATCACCAGAGGAAGTATTCTTTTGGCAATATTCATGCCGTCCCTCATGGAAGCCGCCATTTTAAAAATCACTTGCTGTCGCACAGAGGTCGCGCGCCCTCTTGCGACAGTGAATGACTACTGTCGTCAGCACCAACTCGGCACTCGTACATTACTTTCGAATGTCAAGGTCGAGTTGTCCGACTTATGGTTTCGGTGACACAGATATGATCTGAAGCTCCGGGTGGGTCGAAGCTCCACGACACTCCTTTCACCGGCTGTGTCGTCTGTGTGTAGTTTTATTTATTAATATCTAGCTAGAGGTATAGTGCTGCATAAACTGGTAGTGCTTGTTCGTCCACATTGTCTCACCATGGCTGACAACATAGGAGGCCTTCATGCAAAAATGGCGAATGCGGAAAAAGCTAATGCTGTAAACCTTCAGATCATCGAAAATCATGTTCTCAAACCGGTAGGTACGGTGGATAACTTTCCGTATGGCGCCACCACTTTTTCACTAGTTTTTACAAGAAAGGATATCTCATTGAGGTAAATTAGATACTAAATTATTTCATATCGAATGAAAAAGTGGTGGCGCCATACGGAAACTTTTCCGGTACGGCGCTGCGCTCCATGAGTGCCAAGCTTACAAAACAGAAAGGCTACGTAAATAGTGCAAAATACGCTGGGATTTAAGTTTATGAGGCTAATTAATAGCGACATGAAATATTGTGTCAAAGTCAACTAATTTGTTATAATTTATATTATTCATTTAATTTTAATTTAATTTTAAAATAAAATATTTTCTCAATAGGTAGAATTCTGGTGTCATGTGTTTTCAGTAGGATAACAGGAAAATTGTTCACAATCAATAACTAAATATTTTTTTTTTCAAATCATTTTTCCAATTTTTAAACAATAACACTTTCACTTCATGGTGTGTTGAAATTTGTAAAGTTTTGGTTTTACGTTGCGAGAGACAGTCCGTCATTAACATAGTTGCGATAACGTAACCCTCCTGCCGACGGCGTAGCCGGAGGGTTACGACTCGCTTCAATCGATTCAGGGCGAAATGGTCAAACACGTACAATTTTGACAGCTAGTCAGCAGATTCGCTCCATCTTTACCACTTTTAAAAATCATGACAGAAATTCTAGAAACACGAACTTGATCCTCAATGTCTAATGAATCCTACAATATCACTCAAAACACCATTGAGGAAATAAAAGTCACAAAAACTTACCAGATTCCCGAGCGAAAGACCCAGGTTGAAAATTCGAACCTGAGGGGGGCGGAGCTTCGGCTGTTTGTGCGCGTCACGGACTCGCTGCGTGTGTGGGGTGCATTCTGTATCCCTGCAAAATGTGCAGCCGTAGTCTTGTACACGCTAGCCCTGGACGATATCGAAAATTTTGACTGGCGATATATCGTCAGGTAAATATCGCCGATATGACGATATATTGTGAAGATTTTTGAAAATTGAAAGTACCCTTCAGAAGGGGACAACAATGGCTCAATCGCACGCTAAAACAGCTTTACCGCAAGGACGAAGACAAAACAAACAAAACATGACTGTTGTGTATAAAAAAAAATTAAAAATGGACTGCGTAAATTAGATAAATTTTATTCAAACCGCCTTGATGAAAATTACTGAATTAACATTACATCCATATTCCATGAAACAGAAAATGTAATATTTTTTTGTTTTACATCACTGGCTCTTAAGCAATTGAATCATATTTGTACCTCAATCGATTGGAGTGTTGCGATCTCTAAAACCCCATGGAGGAAAAACCTGATGCCGCTATTTTTATTCCAATGCGTTCACAATCATCACTATAGCTGTGCATGGATATTCACAGTCGATTGTGTTGGTCAACTCACCGTCAACACGACCGATGCTATTTTATATAGCTGTATGGCCAAAACAGTTCCAAATGCAGGAAAGCGCCCTCTGTTGTCCATGATGTACAATACAAGCTCTGTGAAGAAGCAAGATGGCAGCCGACGGCTTTACCGCCTCAAGACAATTTTTTTTACGATAAAAAAAACCCTCATTTTATTACCGAAATGTAACAAAAACTAGTAAAAATTCTCTTTTGGTTAATACTTTACATTTCTATGACTCTTTTGTGGATTTTAAATATATTACTGGAGGTTTTGATGGTGAGTTTACGGCACCTAGCGAGTTGACATTGAGTTGACGGCAAGTAGTTGGACCCGTATTTTCAGTGCGTCCGACATTTCCTGACGACAACGAGGTGATTTCTGGTCAAGAGAATTTCCCCTACAGCTTTGCACCCACTTGTGGGCACGGAAACACTCGGTTCATTCATCCCCTAATAATAACTTGTTAGAATAACCGTGGGATCGAGGTGATGGATACTGCTACGTGGTTTTTCTGGCCAAGAGAAATTCCCCTACAGCTTTGCACCCACGCTTGGCCACGGCAGCACTCAGTTCATGCATCCCCTAATAATAAAGTACCAGGATAACAGTGGGATCGAGGTGATAGATACTGCTTCGGGTATTCACACAGCACATAAACGGTTCAAGAACGTTGGTCATGCTTCAGCGCTGCAAAGAGAGACCACCATGTCTAGATATGATGGATGTTTACAAGGTATGCGTTCAGCCACAACTTTCATTCGAAGTCGTAAAAGACGGCATCAGCCCTAACAAATCTTATTTACCTGTGAGATTGTAAGAAATCGGTAGGAAAATACTCGATATTTTGAAAGATATCGTCTATGAAAAAAAATATCGTTTTGAGACGATATTTCGATAAATTCAAAACCAACATCGATATTGGCGATATTGTTTTCAATATCGTATCGTGACGATATTATCGTCATATCGTCCAGGCCTAGTACACGCGGTGAGATGCGGAAATCAGAGAAACAGAGCGCCCGCTAGCGTTCGATTATAACAAGCGTGTACAGTTTTCGCAGTGCATAGATCGGAACGTTGGTCGCGCAACATCAATGGTCTTGGATCAAGACTACGGCTACACAGTTACCGGGATACACAATGCACCACACGCAGCACTGAGTCGTAGACCCCCCGGTGACGTGCACACACGGTCGAAGCTCCGCCCCCCACAGGTTCGAATTTTCAACCTGTGTCTTTTGCTCGGAAATCTGGTAAGTTTTTGTGCCTTTTCTTCAAATTAGATCCTCAATGGTGTTTTGTGTGCTATTGTAGGATTCATTAGACATTGAGGATCAAGTTTGTGTTTCTAGAATTTGTGTCATGATTTTCAAAAGAGGTAGAAATGGAGCAAATCTGCTGACTAGCTGTCGAAATTGTACCTTTTTGACCATTTCGCCCTGAATCGATTGAAGCGAGTCGTAACCCTGCGGCTACGCCGTCGGCAGGAGGGTTACGTTATCACAACTACCATTAACAGTGCTTATGCATGCACGACATTGGAGTAACGTCATATGTTTTCACACCTTTCATTGGTTGGTATTTTATTGAATATTCAGAAGCTAGTATGGCGTGCAAAATAAATCAAAAATATTATTCAATTACTACTTAACAAATTTAATTACATTTTTGTCCTAAGGCATTATGGCTACTATATTAGAATCCAGAGATATCATAAGGCATGAAAGTAAAACACCCCACCCCCTTTGATGCACTCACACTTCATAACAATCCGTTTTCCCCCATTTCAGACCAGTAATGTTTGGTTTCAGGAGATAAGAAACCAATCTGTGATATTTTCTCTTTAATGTAGACTTAATATTTATTACGCTTATTGGAATTTATAACAGTTATGCAGTAAATAAATAATAAAAAAATTTGTCATTTTCACTTAAAGTCACCTGGAAATAGAATTTTTTACTTTCAAACATAAGAGTATATGCTTACGAACAATAAAACAATTTTTTAGTAATTGTTTTTTACGATTTATATGTTTAAAAAATATATAGAGTTGTTTTGGGGGCTGACTCCACCTACCCCTTTTGTGACGTCAGTCGAGGCAGACTTTGCCTGCAATGCATATAGTAAACACACGTGCAAAGTACATGTACGTCCAAGTCGTGAGTTAGTACATTTCAAAAAGTGTTTTTCTGCATTCAGCAGCAATACACCTGGTCGGCATTGCCGGAAAAAACCTTTTTTTTTTTTTTTTTTTAACGTACAAACTCCTGACTTGGTCCGTACATGTACTTTGCAATTGTGTTTACTCTATGCATTACAGGCAAAGTCTGTCTCGATTGACGTCACAAACAGCGCCCTCTCGGGTTGGGGTCTACTCTTAAATTTGTAAATAACATAAGAACTGATTTTTTAAAACCTTAGTTAACTGTTTATTCACATTCCACTTATCAAAACACATTATTAGTGACATAAGCTTTATTTTGAAAAAATACCACTTCCAGGTGACTTTAAAATATTTTAATATTTTCCCCACTATTGCACACCATAGAATCCCAAATAGTAACCACCTCACGTGATCCATCTAGTGACTAAAGCAGAATGAAACTCAATCTAGCTGATAGTAATTTTGTTTTGAACTTTCGAGGTTGGATGATGTTTCTTTGACTCATTTGAATAATGGCATAATAATGCACTAGTGATTAGTACCAAAAATCAATCATTTTTTACATGTTTGAGCATAAACAACGACAGGAAACTTTATTCTCAGCATGATTAAGCCTGATGAAAATACAGACCGTGAGTAAACTGCATAGCTTCAGTCACCGGTGCAGCTTGCACAATTTCGCGGTAAACGGGAATCAAAGTTGGGGACCGAAAACATATGAGGGTCGATAACGTATGACGCTACGATAATAGTATGACAATAGAAACAATTGAAACGCATGGATTTACGCGCGGCGCACAGGATTGGCCAATGAACAACCTCCTTTTGACCTCTAGGTGAGGGCGCCCTACTGAAATGACGTCATGTGCATAAGGTCTATAGTCCCAATACAAACAACTACAATAATATTTTATTTAATAAATAAAGAAAACGACTCACCAAGATAAATATTTTTGCCAAGGCGACTAACATCTTTAAGACAACAAAGAAGTTGCTTTAAGAGTCCCTGCCTGTAAGAATGTACCAAATTAGGGGGGGGGGTGTGATTCATGGGTTCGCAGATCTTCTTCCAAGCCCTCGAGAAACGAATAGTACATTCCCTGTAAACACAAAAACGTGCGCCAAGGTCATCCCAGAAAAAGTAAAACATTTTTTGAAACCTCCAGTTGGGCTTATAACAAAAGTAAAAAAAAAATAAATTGGGATCTCGTTGGCGTGTCATGTTACGCGCACCTGAACCTTTGACGAACAGTGCCCTCGTGCCATTTTCAACGCCTCATAACTCAACGCGCCTATAGGATCCCATGAATTGAACAAGTTCAAATGAAAGAGCTTGCATCCCTAAAACAAATTTAAGTGCAAAATGAGTGGGATCTCGTTGGCGCAGAGAGATAATAGAGGTCAAAGTTCAAATTTTACCAATACATTGCGTTTTCGCACCTCCGTAACTTCGCGCGCCAACAAAAAAAAATTGTTTTTATGGCAACTGGGTATTGGAACAGTTTTCATCTAATGACAAATAAAAAAAGAATCTTGGGATCTCTGCAACTTGCATGTCAAACGATTTTTTGAAAATCTTTGGGGGATATTTCTCACTTTCGGTTGCCACAGCAATGCATAAGTATAGGCATGTATTGTGAACTTTTGATCTGTAATATTTGTTAGCGCCACTCAAATCCCATTTTGTTTTTGCTTTTTATGTGTTGCTGAGAATCTATATAATCATAAAACACAGACAACTTAATGGGATCATATTGGCGCGTGGATTTCTAGACGACGCAAAATCGCCCGAAATAGGCATTAGTGCAGTTTCATATGACCTTTGACCTTTGTTATATTGGTGGGCCAACATGATCCCAATTTTTTTTCAATTGAAATCTGTTTAGGAACTCTCAACTTAACCAAATACAAGAAAACATTGATGGGATCTTGTTGGCACAGATACTTACAGTGATGAAAAAAGTGAATGATGTGCCAATTTAGGCCAGAATGTGTGGAATGACAATACTTTAGAAAATTTTCAATTTAGAAAAATTTGACATGCAAGTTGCAGAGATCCCAAGATTCTTTTTTCATTTGTCATTAGATGAAAACTGTTCCAATACCCAGTTGCCATAAAAAAAATTGTTTGTTGTTGGCGCGCGAAGTTACGGAGGTGCGAAAACACAATATATTGGTAAAATTTGAACTTTGACCTCTATTATCTCTCTGCGCCAACGAGATCCCACGCACTTTGCACTTAAATTTGTTTTAGGGATGTAAGCTCTTTCATTTGAACTTGTTTAATTCATGGGATCTTATAGGCGCGTTGAGTTATGAGGCGTTGAAAATGGCACGAGGGCACTGTTCGTCAAAGGTTCAGGTGTGCGTAACATGATGCGCCAATGAGATCCCAATTTTTTTTTTTTACTTTTGTTATGAGCCCAACTGGAGGTTTCAAAAAATGTTTTACTTTTGTTGGGATGACCTTGGCGCACATTTTTGTGTTTACAGGGAATGTACTATTCGTTTCTCGAGGGCTTTTAGGCCGAAACTTTGATAACTGGTAACTCCACAACCGAAAGCGTCAGCAAACTAAAATTTTGGATTTATTCGTTCGGTATGATGATGTATCACTCTAATTTTTTAGAAGAAGATCTGAGAACCCATGAATCACCACTTGGTACACTCTTACAGGCAGGGACTCTTAACTTTACTGAGTTAAATTATCTTGGCAAGAGGGCCAAAACAACTTACAAAACACATGATTGTCAAGAATTTGACTTATCTAGAACGATACCTACTCAAGACGACTAATGACAATCAAGAGACGAGATCGAGATGACACAAGAACTTAAAGAATACCTAATTTGTATATAAGTTAGTAGGTGATATCATTGATTTCGATATGTCGACTTCATAATTTGTGTGAGTCGTCGTCGCAAAATAATTTCGGTCCTTGACTAAAAGTTGTCTTCTTTCATGTTTTTCAAGCCAAAATACTGGAAATGATTGTATAAATCCTTTTACTTGTTTTATGTGTTTTTTCTCTGCAGACTGTTCCCATTGATCTATCCAAGTTATCCGAACAGGAAAGATGGAAGTAAGTGTCTATTCGTATATAAAGCCATTTCTTGCATTGATTTGCAGGCATGCAACTCTTACGGAATTCCGCGTTTTTAAAAAACTTATTAGCGCTAAGAAAAACATTCCACGGTTAGCGCGATCTTAATACAATTTACAACAATGCATCGTAACGCATGGTCTGGCCTCTGCCTCGGTACGCAATCCATTCTACTGCATGGTCAATCTAAAGCCCACAGCAAGCAATGCATACGTTCACACACTCCGTGCGGTCATTAATAGCCGTGAGTACGGTCAAAATATCTGGAACAGTGGAACGCACCCCGTGGCGCAGGCGAGTTGTGTGCTAAACCAAGTTATTATACAGCCTTGAAATGAGTCTAAGGTCATGTCTTCGTCTGGTCCGGCTATTTTGCAATAGTATACACGTATTGTACATGTACTATGTGTGTGTGTGTGTGAGTTAGTTACCAAACGTACATGTATACTGCTGCTGTGTACGAGTCCCACATTGCGCTACGAAACAGCCGCATCTTCAAACGTCCGTCAAAATGACATCCAAAAGAAATGATGCATGTGCATGTGCGGTCATCACATGCATATAGGACAATGCACTGTACATGATTGTGAGTGAGTACACCATGTACATGTACATGTACTGTTGAACTACACGTCACACACGTAGAGCCGAAGCTCCGCCCCACCCAGGTTTGACATTTGAACCTGTGAATTTCGCTCCGGTTCTGGTAAGTTTTTGTCCATTTTTCTTCGAAATATTTCCTCAATGGTGTTTTGAGTATTATGGCAGGCTGCATTAGACATTGCGGATTAAGTTCGTACCCTCAGAATTTGTGTCATGATTTTTGAAAGTGGTAAAAATGGGGCAAATCTGGTGACTAGCTGTCAAAACTGTACGTGTTGGACCAGATCAACCGTTTCCGCTCGAAACAATCTCGTAACCCTCCGGCCGTCGGGAGGAGGGTTACGTTATCGCAACTACAACATTTGATAAATTAGTTTGCCAAATGAGACTTGATCTGACCTGTGGAAGCGGTTAAGAGCACCAAATTCAAACTCTGGTGTTTCAGCAAAGTGTGGGTTAGAATCCCAGTTGTGACACTTGTGTCCTTATTAAGCAAGACACTTCATCATTGCTTCGTCCTTCAAATGGGACGTAAAACCGTTGGTCCCGTGTGTTGTGTAACGCACGTATAAAAAACCAATGCACTTATCGAAAAGAGAAGGGGTACGTGTATGCCCTGGTGTTTTTGGCTGTGGCTGCTGAATGCGCCATAGCACCTTGTAAGCCATTACATGTTGCTAAGGATTAGGTCTTATAATTCAGTAGTATTATTCACCTTGCAGTAAAAATACTTGGCGCTTTGTATCCTTTGGAAAAGGCGCATTATAAATATGGGTATTATTATAAATAAATTGACCTCAAACATACATGTACCGTAAATTCCTGCAGAGTAGGCGCTCAGCGGATAGGGCGCAGTGCCCCAAAAGCACCCAGCAAATAATGTAGGTTCAATATGTAAGGTGCATTGACGTACAAGGCGCAACATGAAAATTCACGCAGGCTTGCCAGGTCCCATTCACTGCTGGTACTTCAACACATTGATGATATAAATGTGAAGATATAAGAACACCGTACTATAAAATGTAAAGGGATAGTAATTTTTTATCACGACGATGAAAACATCCGTTGAATTTTTATTACTTATATCACAAAGAGAAGGGGTTCGCCCCGGTGTGTTTGGCAGTGCATTTATCTTCAATCATGAATGCTCCACTAAAAAGGATGAAGTCACCAGAAACGGATGCAAGATCTGATCTACCTAAATGGTTGTTTCATATTGTATTTCTGACACTTGCACTTAAAGGCAGTGGACACTATTGGTAATTACTCAAAATAATTTTTGGCATAAAACCTTTCTTGGTGACGAGTAATGGGGAAAGGTTGATGGTATAAAACATTGTGAGAAACGACTCCCTCTGAAGTGCCATAGTTTTCGAGAAAGAAGTAATTTTCCACGAATTTGATATCTAGACCTCAGATTTAGAACTTGAGGTCTCGAAATCAACCATCTAAATGCACACAACTTCGTGTGACAATGGGTATTTTTCTTTCATTATTATCTCGCAACTTCGATGACCGATTGAGCTCAAATTTTCACAGGTTTGTTATTTTATGCATATGTTGAGATAAACCAACTTGAAAGGCTAGTCTTTGACAATTACCAATAGTGTCCACTGCCTTTAAGAACAAATTTTGTCAGAACTCGATAATATTAGTCATGTTTGGGCATAATGTTAAAGGGTTTGGGTACTTTTTGTAGGACACAAAACACAATGTCAACAGATTTATATTAAACTCAGACAGTTAAAAAGTAATGATGGTAGAAAGCTCTGCTGAGGTGCTGTAGTTTTTGAGAAAAGAGTAAAACAAGTCATGAAAATAATTTTCGTCTCTAAAGACGAAAATTATTTTAGCATGTAAAACATATTTTTGTGACATTGTTTTACTCATTTCTCAAAAGCTCAGCACCTCAGCTACTGTAGTAATATCTTAAGGTAAGCTTTCTACTATCATTATCTTCAAACAGTGTAAGATTAATGGTAATCTTTGGACATTGTGTTTTGTGCCCAAAATCCTTTAATGATTATACATAAATGAATAGTCTCTACGGTTTAATTGCAGACATGTTTGTTGTGCTTTTTGCTTATTATTATCCCTCTTTATTAATAGGATAGAGCATCAACGGTTACATGAGAAACACAAAGGTCATGAAGCTATGCATGCTGAAATGGTGTTAATACTGATCGCTACATTGGTTGTCGCTCAAGTCTTACTGGTTCAGTGGAAAACAAGGCACTTCAAATCTTACCAGGTAAATAGATTTAAATACTTCATTTTGTTTCCCTTACAGTGGTCAGTCACACATTAAAGGGTTTAGGTACTTCATGTAGGACACAAAACACAATGTCCACAGATATACATTAAACTCACACAGTTTGAAGATAATGATGGTAGAAAGCTTACCTTACCTTAAAATATTACTTGTTGAGGTGCTGTAGTTTTTGAGAAATGAGGGAACCAAGTCACAAAAAATAATTGTCATCTCCTAAGACAACAATTATTTTAGCATGTAAAACATATTTTCTCAAAAGCTACAGCACCTCAGCACCTCAGCTGGTAATATTTTAAGGTAAGCTTTCTACCATCATTATCTTCAAACTGTGTTACTTAAGTGTAAATCTGTGGACATTGTGTTTTGTTCTACAAATAGTACCCAAATCCTTTAATGTATAATTACTTTTGCGTTGACACCATGTAGTTAAATCTACTACCATGGTGTCAGTACAAGGTTATTACACTGTTGTCTTTCAAGTCTTATCAGTCAGAAATTGGTGTGCTGTCAGTTCCAAGGTTGATGAAACTGGAGCCCATTTTCTCAAAAATAGAGTTCTTGTTTTTCTAGAATTTGGTGAGTTTTGTAGATTAAGACACACTCTGAATATGAGACCAGGGGTGGATTCAACAAGGAGTTGAGATTAGTCTTATCTTGAGTTAGGATTAGTTACACGTCCTAATTTAGAACTAGCCTTATTAAAGTTTTTATTATCTCAAAGGATAGGCCTAAGTCCTAAGTTAGAACTAGTCCCAACTCTTTGTGAAATCGACCCCAGGCATATTAAACAGGGGTATTTTTTCACTCTCAAGTCAGTAGTTTACTAAAGGAAACGAACTGTTTAAAAAAGCTTATTTGGGTGGAGAAACAAATGTAAAAGACAAAGTACAGATTATGGCAAGGAGATTCTCACCCACTCTCTTAAAACTACTGAAATGAGAGTGAAAAAATAGCAGGGCTGTTTGAGCAAAGCAGTGACACACTGGTCAATATGACAGAAATGATGATTGGATTATGTTTGAATGATTCAGTTCTTATTTAATGTAACAAACTAAACGAATATCCCTAATAGATGTTAAATTTGATTTAATATCTGGTTTTTACCCATACACCGATGTGTGTTAGCAGGCCTCGAAATTACCGACGGCACCGACGGCAAGTGCCATTGCCGTGATGCCCTCAAAATTACCGACAATTCACGGCAATATATTGTTGTGCCCTTTTTATCCAACTGCCATCGGTTGCCTTTTATTAAATTGTAAAATTTAAATGCATATATTAAATGTCAAAAGACTCGTTTCGAAAGACGCAATTAGGCGAGAAAAAACAATCTTTTCGCTGTTGTCAAACATATTTTCTCAAAAGCTACAGCACCTCAGCACCTCAGCTGGTAATATTTTAAGGTAAGCTTTCTACCATCATTATCTTCAAACTGTGTTACTTAAGTGTAAATCTGTGGACATTGTGTTTTGTTCTACAAATAGTACCCAAATCCTTTAATGTATAATTACTTTTGCGTTGACACCATGTAGTTAAATCTACTACCATGGTGTCAGTACAAGGTTATTACACTGTTGTCTTTCAAGTCTTATCAGTCAGAAATTGGTGTGCTGTCAGTTCCAAGGTTGATGAAACTGGAGCCCATTTTCTCAAAAATAGAGTTCTTGTTTTTCTAGAATTTGGTGAGTTTTGTAGATTAAGACACACTCTGAATATGAGACCAGGGGTGGATTCAACAAGGAGTTGAGATTAGTCTTATCTTGAGTTAGGATTAGTTACACGTCCTAATTTAGAACTAGCCTTATTAAAGTTTTTATTATCTCAAAGGATAGGCCTAAGTCCTAAGTTAGAACTAGTCCCAACTCTTTGTGAAATCGACCCCAGGCATATTAAACAGGGGTATTTTTTCACTCTCAAGTCAGTAGTTTACTAAAGGAAACGAACTGTTTAAAAAAGCTTATTTGGGTGGAGAAACAAATGTAAAAGACAAAGTACAGATTATGGCAAGGAGATTCTCACCCACTCTCTTAAAACTACTGAAATGAGAGTGAAAAAATAGCAGGGCTGTTTGAGCAAAGCAGTGACACACTGGTCAATGTGACAGAAATGATGATTGGATTATGTTTGAATGATTCAGTTCTTATTTAATGTAACAAACTAAACGAATATCCCTAATAGATGTTAAATTTGATTTAATATCTGGTTTTTACCCATACACCGATGTGTGTTAGCAGGCCTCGAAATTACCGACGGCACCGACGGCAAGTGCCATTGCCGTGATGCCCTCAAAATTACCGACAATTCACGGCAATATATTGTTGTGCCCTTTTTATCCAACTGCCATCGGTTGCCTTTTATTAAATTGTAAAATTTAAATGCATATATTAAATGTCAAAAGACTCGTTTCGAAAGACGCAATTAGGCGAGAAAAAACAATCTTTTCGCTGTTGTCAAACATTTAAAAAATCTACCCGAGTTGATTTCGCTAACACTACAGTCACACTATACACATAAAAGATGTACGCATAAGATCCCGGCCCCAAGATCGACAAGAAAATTGGCTTACCGTTGGTGCCCGTAACATCATGATATTAATTTTAGTAAAATCGGTTCACAGGTCCCCACGTTGCAACCTACGTAGCAGCTTAGTGCACACTGCATTGCACTGCATTGAAAAAACCCTAAAATTAAACCGCCGGTGTCCACGCGTGACGGTGTGTGTTGAATGTTACCCGTACAGTAGAAGTTGGCCAACACACATACACATGAACAAGATGGCGGCGCACCATCTGTGTGTTTAGTATCAAGTTTGACAGTCCCTCACGTGCGTTTGTTGATGCACGGCTCGATGCCTCCATGATGTGGGCGATTGACGAAGAGTGATTTAAAACTATTTTTTGCATTTATACCATTATATCCTTTGGGTTGGTAAGCAGTTTGCGACACCTGATTTTATTTCCTTGCGCTTATTTCAACAAATGTATACTTATTTGGTTTGCGGTAACACCATGTGTTTATCTACTTGCCAGGTAGAGTTTGTTTTTTAGAGAACTGTCTTGCTGATATACTACTACTGCGGAGTAGATTTATCAGATTGTTCGGGAGACTTCTCAGTTCTGAAAAGAACTGTCCTGCTTTTTAACTACTACCTGGCTGGAAGGTATAGAAAATTGGCTGGGACTACTACTTCAGCTTATAGGATCGTTATTAACTGCACTACCGCTGAGTGAGTTCTTAAATGTATTATATGAGTGGTGTTCCATAGTTGCATTGATTTGTAGTATGACAATTTGTGTATCTTGATCCCTACAGATGATGACATTGGTAGGCATGTGGGCGATACCTGTTTACTTCTGTGTGACTCTTCACTGGTGGCGCTTCCTGTTAATATGGACGCTATTCTCCTTGATAACTGCCTTCATATCTTACAGAGCAACTCGCAACCCATTGCCAGGATCAACACCAAGGTACAGCAATATAGCAGGCCTGAAATTTCATCTTTGAGAGGGCAAAGCCATTTTCTTTTGCAAAGGGCACTTCTGTCAGAAAACCATTAAGTCAATGGGAAACATTTGAAGGGGCACCAAGGCCAAGACCAGAAGCAACGTAGGCCGTGGTCTCTATGGCCTGTGTATGTAATTCCAGGCCTGATAAAGTCACTCAAGTACATACTCAATTTTCAATAACTAAACAACAAAATGAAAAAATTTCCTGCCAAATAAGTACAGATAATATGTGTTGTTTGTTTCGACTCTGCTAAATGTAGGATTTATTGATAAGAGGCTGAGGTCTAATATTGATCTCAACTTTTTATTATATTTTAAAATATTGTTTGGAGTGTAAGATTGATTCTGTAGGCCTATAGATAAGATACATATTGTAAAGTTGTATGAAATGTGCCTACATGAACATGTACACAACTGTAGGTCTATACCCATCAACTTACTAAAAAGCTGTGAATGCAATGCACTGTACCCATCCAAAGCAACCAATGTACTATAATTGTAGCAACTGATGTACTGTTCCCGTAGCAACTGGTGTACTTTACCCGTAGCAACCGATGTACTATACCCATAGCACCTCTAGACATGTACCCTAGACTATTCCTATATTACCCTGTTTGATTTATGTACGTAGCATTTATTTTGTTTGGTGCCACCCCCATAACCAGATCATTGTAACCAAACAGTAAACATGGTAAAGGGCAATTCATAAATACTAGTGCTGGGCGAATAGTGAAATTTTGTTATTCGGATACCGCTGGCCAACTATCCGAAATTAACCGTATAGTCGAATAGTTTTTCTCGCCGCTAGAGGGCACTATTAAAAAACAAATTTAAAAAAAATATATAAAACAATATTTTTTTTTGTCGCTAGAGGGCGCTGTTCGTTTGTGAATAAGATCTTCTGGGCGGATTGATATTAGTTTTAGACAGTGTCACTCGGTTCATTCATAAAAATGACCGGATCTAATTTAAAGATGGCGATTTGCTTTTTCTTTTGATCGTGGATGACTCTACGTGAAGGAAAACTTTTGTAATCTTTGAACAAATTACGTCAGAAATGTCATTGTTTTAACTCTTCACGGGAGTGAGCATAGTTAAGCATGTTAAATACTTAATTTATGCTGTTTTATGCTGTCTTAATAGAAGTTTCATTAGGATTCAGACAAAACATTCATGTCAGTTGTCGCCCGACGTCCGCGGATATTCGTATATTAAAGAATATCCGGTTACTTGGTTGTAATTACAGAACTACCCGGTTTATAAATAGCTATTCGCGCCCTATGCGGATATCCGGTTAAGAAAAAAAAGGCATTCGCGGTTACGGATAGGAAAACCTATTCGCCATTAACCGGATATTCGAATAATTCGCCCAGAATAATAATGACCAGTAAAAAGTGTTGAAACATGGGCGTGACACGCGAGCTTGCACCTGTGTTTAAAAGACAGTTTCTTCAGTCCTATTGGTCGAGAGCAACGGCCGGGACAGTTGTGCCACATCACGCGATACGCCCGATGCGCACAGCAATCTCCTTATAAGGAGTTGTTTACCCGAGGGCCTTACCTAGCTGGAGGGGTGTTGTGAAAGAAGTCATTGAATAATTATAATATTTGCATTTATTTTACAAAAAGTGTTGATGTTTTTTTACCGAAAAGGTATTTATGAATGGGAATCAAAGTGTGTTGATTCGGTTTTCAACTAGTGGTTTAAACCCGCCTAGGCCTGGTTCTTGATAATTTAACTCGACTTCGAGTTGAAAACCTCTTCAACACACATTGATTCCCTAACTCATAGTAAGTTTCAACCATGTGAATATATTAATGATTAAGGGTCATTCCGTGTCAAATCACCCAAAAAAAAGACAATTTTAAACCCTACCCTCTTCAAATTTGCTCAAACTTTTTTTATGGGGTAATAATGGCTCATCAAGCTCAAATTTCTATCCGATAAACGGTTTTCGTGCTACGGCATGCTCTTTCTCGTTGATTTCGGTCAAAATGCGCCTGACCTCTGATATTCAAACAACCATAAATCGGTAACCATTGGGTCAAATTTGTTAAAATTGGTGTCTTTGGAAAGACCATGTTTAGGTTTAGTAACCTTTTGACCTTTACTTTGACCTTGGATTTGACCTTGTGGATCACGTGATCTGGAGATGAACTTCGGTGAAAATTTACTCCCATATGTTTTCTCCACAATATAAAAAAATTAGAAATATAATAATTTTGGCTTGCTTCCAGGCTCCGCTCAAAGTTGTTCAACTTGCCTATTCCTATTCAAAGTACATGTACATTACATACATGTCCATACCTATGTATATCATGATGTTGCTAGAGGACCATAGCCTCACTTGATATACATACGTATGGACATGTATGTTATGTACATGTACTTTGCGTAGGAATAGGCCACTAGGGCCACTTTGAATGGAGCTTGAAGGCAAGCCAAAGATATTATAGCTCTAATTTTTTTATATTGTTGAGAAAACATATGGGGGTAAATTTTCACGGAAGTTCATCTCCAGATCACGTGATCCACAAGGTCAAATCCAAGGTCAAAGTAGAGATCAAAAGGTTATCAAACCTAAACATTTTCCTACAAAAAAAGTAATGGCAGATTTGGAAAGCTTACACAATTTCCTTTCCAAAGACACCAATTTCAACCAATTTGACCCAAAGGTTACCGATTTATGGTCAATTGAATGTCAGAGGTCAGGCGCATTTTGACTGAAATCAACAAGAAAGAGCATGCCGTAGCGTGAAAACCGTTTATTGGATGGAGCTGAAATTTGAAATTTGAGCTTGTTGAGCCATTATTACCCCATAAAAAAAATTTCAGCAAATTTGAAGAGGGTAGGGTTTAACCCATTGGATGATTTGACACGGAATGACCCTAAAGGGAATAAAAGGGCAGCGACGAGTTCTTTAACAGCCGTTTAAAACAGGCAGGGGAGTTGCCGGGTGATAAAGAGCCGAAGGCGAGGGCCTTTAGCGCAGCGAAGACCCTGCAAGGTTTTAAACGGCCGTTTAAGAACGAGTCACTACTCTTTTATTCCCATTCATAAATACCTTTTTGGTTAAAAGGCGTGATAAAGTAAGAAACTGTGTAAAACTTATCTGTTTGCGACGTGCTTGAGCTCTGTACGTCCATGTGTTGCACTGTTATGACTGAGACGCCTATTTCCGACAGTTTCCGGATTCGTTCATGTGCGTATAGTCTTGGTGCAAGATGTTCTTGTTTTCCTTTCAGACACAGCCGCGCGGCCAGCTCACCGACATCACCAGTAACAAGAAACGTCTTGCACTATGACTAACCGATTATAAACAGAGTCCAGCTGGTCATTATTAACCGTTTAAACACCTCCATGTGACACGCTCTCCATAGGATTAGCGAATCTGTCCGAGGTAGGATCGTACACAGAGAAAGGAACATAGATTGGGCAGCATTGTAAGGCTGTGTCCGAATTGGTGACTTCAGCTACAGGTACGGCTGGGTCGCGCGCGTCTGCCTATTCTTCAACACTGACAGACGCGCTGATCTAGCCATAGCTGAAGCCGAAGTCGCTGTTTTGGACACACCCTAAATATGCATACAAACTGCATTGCTGAATCTACAAATGTACATGTAGATCTCACTTTCTTTTTTTTCTTTTTAGACTTGTCTACAAATGGTTCTACTCAATCTACAAGATCAGTTATGCATTAGGTGTTTGTGGATATACTGTTGTCATGTGTACATTTCTGAATTTGAATCTACTCTTCCTGATAAGGACGGATAAATCAATGGATTTTGGACTTGTTCTTCTCTTCTATGGCCTTTATTATGGAGTACTTGGACGAGATTTTGCTGAAATATGCTCTGAACAAATGGCTACGCGCATAGGGGTAAGAGGACACATTGTTTTGTCAGATGGTCAGTACAGTTGAGAGTAGAGAGTTCATACATTAAAGGGTCATACATTAAAGGGACACGTTGCCTTGGATCGAACGGTTGGTCTATAAAAAGCGTTTGTAACCATTTTTTATAAAATGCATATGGTTAGAAAGATGTTTTAAAAGTAGAATACAATGATCCACACAAGTTTGTCTCGAAATTGCGAGGTTTGCCTTTTACTGTGCGAACCAACACGGTCAGCCATGGCCGACCGTGTTAGTTGACGAGGTAAAAGGAAAACCGTGTGATTTCGAGGCATGTTTGTGTGGATCATTGTATTCTACGTTTACAACATCTTTTTACCCATGTGCATTTCATAACAAACGGTTACACACGCTTTTCAAAGACCAACTCGACCGATCCAAGGCAACGTGTTCCTTTAATGTCCTGGTTGAAAGGCACTGGATACCTTTGGTAATTACTTAAAACCTTACTTGGTAACGAGCAATGGAGAGCTGTTGGTAGTATAAAATATTGTGTGAACTGGCTCCCTCTGGAGTAACATAGTTTTTGAGAAAGAGGTAATTTATAATAAAAGACTTCAGCTGTAAAGCCTTTTTGTTATGCACCTAAAAGCACACAAAGTAATGCAACAAGGGTGTTTTTTCTTTCATTATTTTCTTGCAAATTCGATGACCAATTGAGCCCAAATTTTCACAGGTCTGTTATTTTATGCATATGTTGGGATACACCAAGTGAGAACACAGCAGCCAATTTCCTGAAACGCTACGATTAATCCTACGTATATAGAGTAAGGATGGGTTCAACGTCCTAACGTCTATGGAAACGGAACTTAACTCGTCCTAAGTCCTAAGATTAATCCTAACTTTATACAATTCAAGATACTCTACAAGTTTAAATTATTAAATCTCCATAATTTGTGTTCCAAGGTACTCTACCATTTTATGTTAAATATGTTTCTCTGAAAGGCTCAATTCCTGCTAGTTATCATGATCAGCTTCAAGTGAATTAAGGGCAACTCTTTACACCAGACACGCCAGAGTGAACTGTTATCTTGTCAAAACTTTTATACTCTTGGAAAACATCTAATTAATTGTACTTAATATTTGTTTGTTTGTTACAAACCAATTAACATTACCTCAAATAATGACTTTAAAAACAAATTTGTCTTGATAGTACTATACAAAAACTGGCTTACCAGGGAGGTCCTTGGATGATAATATATGTGCTGTATGCGGGCAGAAGATGTACATACCAGATGAAGATGAGGAGGTTTCAGAGAGAGTTTATGAACTCACATGTAAACATAGGTATGAAAATCATCATCATCATCATCATCATTTAGGCTGTATTCATCCAGTATACAATTGTTGCACACTGTGATGGGGTCCATATAAAACTTACGGTACACTGTATCATCATTATCATGCCTCTAATGGGTGTAATCTATTTCTAAAACACGGTATATCTTTGCATCAAATCATCTACAACTAGGCCAAATGTAGCGCCCGCATAATAAAACATACAAAAACAAAGACCGCTTATAGCCAGCTCGCAGCGCGCTTAAGATTTAAGACTGGCTATAATTATAGACTGCGCTATTGCAATCGGTCTATAATTAAAGACTGTCTAAGCGCGTTTCAAGTTAGCCGGCTATAGCGCATAGACTGGTTTAAGATCGCTTGGTGCAATCTGCCCCTGATGTCATCTCTCCATCTTCTTCTCTGTCTACCTATTTTCCCTTTGCCCTGTCCTTGGTTGCCAATTCCTTATTCTTGTTGTCCATCTGTTGTCATTTCTTCGGGTAGTGTGTCCAGCCCATCTCCATTTAGCTAGTTTTATCTTCCTTGATGATATCTCTCACTCCAGTTTTCTTTTATATTCCTGTGCATTTATCCTGTCTCTAATTTAGATATGTAGCATTTTTATGCCAGGCAGGGTTTATGTTCTATCAGTTTTGTTCAACAAAATCAACCTCTTATTAAATCTACATGCTTTCAATTAAAATTGTTTTTACAAGAAAACACACACAAAACGTTTGACCCTTTTCTGGTAGCCCTGAGACCACAACCTTTCTGTACATGTTTTATAATAACAATAACAAATTCTTATACAGTCGACTCCCGTTATTACGAGCTCGCATATTACGAGGTTCTGGTTACTATTTTTTTGCCAGTCCCGAACTGCCCCATGCGTGTTTCAATGCATTAAAATACTGACTATACGAGCACGGTAGTAGCGAGAACACGGTTATAACGAGGTATTTTGGGCGACCCATTACAAGCAAAACATTGTTAAAAACACTTTTATAACAAGAACAATACAAAAACCAACAAAGGAAATACCTGTACAGCCTGTCAAGTCGTTATTTGTGGCTTCTAAGACATACAAAATAGGTGTTTTGTTAAGTGGACTCTACTGCTAATCTGAAATCGGGAGTCACCAGTCAGCAATTGTTAATTCCAAACTCCGGACAATGGAGGGATTATGAGGTTTCCATGGTTCAAACAATCCAGAAATCTTTAGAAAGGATACTGTTCCACTGAGTTTATAAGCCCATTATGCATTTTCAGAAGAAAGAAACCACCCTCAACTTACAAGCAAAACTAGTTGCGTGATCAATATTATTGAATGCAAAGCAAGATTTTACCTGGTATCCCACACTGGCAATGAACCATCTAACATGACACAGGTGTTTACCAATGAAAATGAAGATTATGTTTTTTGTTAACTGCTAGCTGCGACTAGGTGTATTGCACGTGCACACACATTCATGAGGAAAATAACACGGAACAGCAAGATCTTCCCTGGTATCTCGCGTTAGCAATGAACCATCTATTGTTACACTAGTGGTTACCAATGAAAATTCAGCTTTTATTTTATTGACTGCTACGGGCGAAGTTTTTCACAGGGTGTGCAATACGATTGCAGCAGCAAGATTTTCCCTGGTATCTCGCAGTAGCAATGAACCATCCAGCTTTAAACAGGTGGTTACCAATGAAAACCAAGACTCTATTTATTGCATTGGCATTAAACTACCGGCGACCAAAGTTTTGCAAGGAATCTTCCCAAAACATGAACGCAAGGTAAAATCTCACACATTTTTTCAATCTTTGAAAATGTAAATTGGTTTTAAAATTGAATTTAAAACTAAACTAACTTAGTTGAAACAGTTTTATTGGCCCAATTTTGTGCTTGTTTGTGCAGTACATCGCACACACAAACGCACACAGTAGTCAATTGCAGCTCTGCCATGCATCTGTGTACACACAGGTGCGGCCATTATGTCATGTACATGTATATGCAAGTACACGTGTTGTGTGCATGCACAGTGATGACGTATGTATCTATATTTAGCGCGCTGCATTTAAGACGAGATTCGGTAAATACGAGGAAAATGGGCCAGTCCGGCGGAACTCGTATAAACGGGAGTCGACTGTATAGTGCATTTCACAATAACCGTCTCAATTGCTTTACATTAGTGCCCTGGTCATTGGGGCAATAACATTCCTTTAATCTTTCTCAGCTCCATGTAGAATATACAACCTATTATGGGCAAGGTAGCGCTCCAAAGGCTTTTCCATATATACAAATCAACCTCTACCCTCGCAGGTACCCATTTATACCCTCGGGTGAAGAGAAGCAATTGTAGTAAAGTGTCTTGCTCAAGGACACAATATTGTGTAAGTACATACACATTGTTTGTACCCTTATCAACAAGTCTGCTTAATTTGTCTGTTTTTTTAAATTGTTGATTAATTTGTCTTTGTACAGGTTTCATGAGTTTTGCATACGAGGTTGGTGTATTGTTGGGAAAAGGCAGACGTGTCCATACTGTAAGGAAAAAGTGGATCTCAAGAGAATGTTCAAAAATCCGTATCCTTTAATACAGTATCACTGACATTCTAATGTACACACAAAAACGTTCACTCTGCACTTAGGCTGCTTAGTACTGCACTATGCTGCTTAGTACTATACCAGGCTGCTTAGCACTGCGCTAGACTGCTTAGTACTACACTAGGCTGCTTAGTACTATACCAGGCTGCTTAGCACTGCGCTAAGCTGCTAATTACTGCACTAGGTTGCTTAGTACTACACTGGGCTGCTTAGTTCTGCAGTAGGCTGCTTAGTACTGCACTCGGCTGCTTAGTACTGCACTAGGCTGCTTAGTACTGCACTAGGTTGCTTAGTACTACACAAGGCTGCTTAGTATTGCACTGGGCTGCTTAGTACTGCACTCGGCTGCTTAGTACTGCACTAGGCTGCTTAGTACTGCACTAGGCTGCTTAGTACTACACAAGGCTGCTTAGTACTGCGCTAGGTTGCTTAGTATTGCACTCGGCTGCTTAGTACTGCACTAGGCTGCTTAGTACTGCACTAGGTTGCTTAGTACTACACAAGGCTGCTTAGTATTGCACTGGGCTGCTTAGTACTGCACTCAGCTGCTTAGTACTGCATTAGGCTGCTTAGTACTGCACTAGGCTGCTTAGTACTACACAAGGCTGCTTAGTACTGCGCTAGGTTGTTTAGTATTGCACTGGGCTGCTTAGCACTGCGCTAGGCTGCTTAGTATTGCACTGGGCTGCTTAGTACTGCACTAGGCTGCTTAGTACTACACAAGGCTGCTTAGTACTGCACTAGGCTGCTTAGTATTGCGCTAGGTTGCTTAGTACTGCACTGGGCTGCTTAGTATTGTGCTAGGCTGCTTAGTACTGCACTAGGCTGCTTAGTACTGCACTAGGCTGCTTAGTATTGCACTGGGCTGCTTAGCACTGCGCTAGGCTGCTTAGTACTGCGCTAGGCTGCTTAGCACTGCGCTAGGCTGCTTAGTACTGCGCTAGGCTGCTTAGCACTGCGCTAGGCTGCTTAGTATTGCACTGGGCTGCTTAGCACTGCGCTGGGCTGCTTAGTATTGCACTGGGCTGCTTAGCACTGCGCCGGGCTGCTTAGTATTGCACTGGGCTGCTTAGCACTGCGCCAGGCTGCTTAGTATTGCACTGGGCTGCTTAGCACTGCGCCAGGCTGCTTAGTATTGCACTGGGCTGCTTAGCACTGCGCCAGGCTGCTTAGTATTGCACTGGGCTGCTTAGCACTGCGCTAGGCTGCTTAGTATTGCACTGGGCTGCTTAGCACTGCGCTAGGCTGCTTAGTATTGCGCTGGGCTGCTTAGTATTGCACTGGGCTGCTAAGTATTGCACTGGGCTGCTTAGCACTGCGCTGGGCTGCTTAGCACTGCGCTGGGCTGCTTAGTATTGCACTGGGCTGCTTAGCACTGCGCTGGGCTGCTTAGCATTGCACTGGGCTGCTTAGCACTGCGCTGGGCTGCTTAGTGTTGCACTGGGCTGCTTAGCACTGCGCTGGGCTGCTTAGTATTGCACTGGGCTGCTTAGCACTGCGCTAGGCTGCTTAGTGCTAGTACTGCTCTAGGCTGCTTAATACTGCATTGGGCTGCAATACCTGGAGAACTATGTTTTGATGGTCAATATCTTTACAGCTTATGGAGAAGGAAATTAGCTTTCATATTAACAAAACAACGAAATATAGTTTTTTGTACTTCCTTAGTGTTTCTTACCAGCTGGGAGCGCCCTCACGTATTGTTTGGTCAACTTTTAGACTGGATCCGTTACCTTGTTGCCTGGCAACCCGTTATCTTCTTGATTGTACAGGGAATCAACTATATACTAGGACTCGAATAACTACACTTGTAGGTCGTGTCCGACTTGGTGGCTACAGCTTCGGGTATTGCTAGATTTCCGCGTCATCATGCATTTAGGTATAGGACGTTCTTAGCAACACCCTTAGCAACACCCTTAGCAACAGCCATAGCCATAGCTGTAGCGGCCAATTCGGACACGGCCTTAGAGTGGTAGGGTTAGGGGCCTTAGTCAAGGGTAGCTTTTAGCATTGGTCAAGAGTATTTCATGATAACTTGTATAAACTTACTCTGCTCAGGAACATATAGACATCATTTCTTAAAAGCACATGGCCAACACTATTAAGTTTCAATTTCACAAAGAACTTAGGACTAGTTCTAACTCAGGACTAGTCCTAGGAGGTTTCTAAAACTTAAGGCTAGTCCTAAGTGAGGTAAGGACGAGGAACTCGTCCTAACTCAAGATCAAACTAGTCTTAACTCTTTGTGAAATCCACCCTAGGCTTGATAAAGAGCTAAGAGTGATCTTAATTGCTAAGCAAAGTGTGATGTCACAACACAAATGACTATGGCAATTTGGTGCAACATGCTTAAAGGGTTTGTATACGCTTGGTAATGAAGTCTGTTACACATACACATGTAACTTTTGTAGGACAAAAACACAATGTCCACTTACACTTACACAGGTTGAAGATAATGATAGTAGAAAAGTTCCCTGAAAATATTACGTGCCGAGGTGCTGTAGTTTTGGGGAAATGATTAAAACAATGTCATGAAAATAATTTTTGTCTCATGAGACGAAAATTATTTTAAGCATTTACAAACAGATTTTTATGACATTGTTTTACTAATTTCTCAAAAACTACTGCACCTCAATAAGTAATATTTGAAGGGAAGCTTTCCACTATCATTATCTTCAAACCCTGTAAGTTTAATGAAAATTTATGGACATTTTGAAAAGGTACCCAAATCCTTTAAGAAAAACAACATTTTTTGATAGTAACATATATTTTGTGAAACATTTCACCTCAAAGTACCGCGATTATGAAACAATTTGTAATATTTTATCCAAACAAATTTTAATATAAGAAGCATTACCACCGTAACAAGTCTGAGATTGTGTATTCTTGTTAAGGATTATTCTTCCTGTGTGGACATATTCACTCCGGATTTCCAGCGATATCTCAAAAACATGACCACCTTTTGGGATGAAATTTTCATGGGTTAGTTTTATTGTATGTATCTACACATAGGATTGAAACAATCAAAGGGCTCCAAAAACCAAGAGGGATACAGACCCTTTCAGATTAATCTTAGTGCTTTGTCCTTGCTCTGTGATGGTATAGAGCCTGTATTAGTACGCTGTGCGACCCAGCACTGCTTCAAAACAAGTGCAAGTTTTACACAATCAGTCATCTGAGAGTTAAGAGAAAATAATGAAAAACTCCCATCACTGTTTTCCCTGTTTTCAAACATAGGATTTTGGACTTGCTGATATTATTTCACTCATTTCACAAAATTTGTAGCATTTCAAACACAAGGTTTAAGGGAATTTTGTCCACTGCGACCATCTTTATACCATGTAAGTTATTTGTATATCTGTGAATATTCATATTTTCAATTTTACCAATGTTATGCTTATATGCTTTAAACGACTAGTGTATAAATGTATTCAACTGTATACCAAAGTATGTAATGAGTAAAGTTATTTTCCAAATGAATAGGTTTTATTTATTTGAGAAAGGAGCAGTCCTTTTCAATATTGATGTTCCCATGTCTAATCAAATATTTGGCCTCGGAAAAAAATGAATTCTTACTGCAGATGCAGTCAATACAGTGCAGGGGTGATGTTTCGAGCTTGGAATATATAGTTGTGTGTCTGACACACACATGTTGTTTTTATTTTCTATTTTCTGCAAAAGGTAGTTTATGGCGCCCTAGCAGAGTCTTGGAGGCTAAATGACAATGAAACATGCATAAACAATTTTGTTATTATTCTGGTTTATCATTCAAAAATAAATACATGATTGGCAGCTGCTGGTTGAAATAACCTCACAGGTGACAAATCATTATTAGTATAAACATAGCAAAACTACACATTAAAAGGCTTAAACATTAAAATTGCATAAAAAACCAGATGTGTTAAAGGGAGTATAGAGTATACTGCCTAGAAGGAATGAAAAGTACATGTATACTGTTTATGTTTGTTTTGTTGTCCATAAGCCTTCAAGAAAGACTCTGCTAGGGTCAAAACGCCAGGGCATTAACCTTTGTTTGCACTTGTACCATAGTCCCTAATTCTCTTTTCTATTTTCTCTGACTAGCCAACTGAGCACAAGGGCAAATTCATTATTTCTGTACCCTCATACAGTCCATCTTCAAACCATGTTATTTTTGTATACTAACTCCTTGAGGTATTTGAAGTTGATAGTTCTCAAGGGGAATAGACCGATCCATTAAGCACCGCCCATTGTGTATTGACCAATCACAACGCAACGAAGGTCCGACAAATAAGGTCCGACAAGGAAAACAAATTTAAAAATTACAATTGGTTCATCGGAGCCCAAATAAAAAAGTAACATTTATCTATAAAAACACAGTTGTACCATAAATACTACAGTTTTTTGTGTTTTATATAATCACATGGTTTTTATTTTGGGTAATCTACAAAGCCTCTAAATGGTCGGGTGAAAAAAAAACACCCCCAAAACAGTTATTCTGTCTCCTCAAAATAGTATTTCACTGAGTTCCTTTAAATCATAGTTCGAGGGAACAAAATGAGTTGAAACAAAATTATATATTTATTTTGTGGGAATGAAATATGTAAGTGGCTTTGGAGCTCTTGATATGTCATTTAGATTCCCCCAAGTATCTCTCTGAGCCTTGGCACTTAACAGCTGTTTTTTGTGTCTTTCGTTTGGGTAATTTTGTTTCATTAAGAGTTGGACGAGTTCTTAAATGTTCGATACTTTGCGTGGCTGTATGATACAGGACTGAACTTCAAGCACTCAAAGTTGTAAACTGTGATTTAAGACTTTTGTTCTCATTCAAAGAGTAAAAATAAAGGAGAAACTAAAATGAAACTTGCGGTTTTGTGATGCAAATCAATTCCTGTCCAAGGGTCAAACTGCAGGCAACGCTCGACAGTTGTGTGTACTAAGCACATGTACATGATAGGTTTTACATTGGCAACTGTGTATATATTGATTGCATTATGCATTATTAGTGTCCACAGATGCTTGTGCGCCAATGTAAGCTTGCGCCAACATAAGCTTGCGGCACAGAGTTGAGTATTTTTCTAATACACAGAAATTGCCTACCAAGTTGGGTTCTGTACACAAAAAGTGCCTACCAGGTTGGGTTCTGTACACAAAAAGTGCCTACCAGATTGGGTTATTTACAGAGAAATTGCCCACAAGGTTCGGTTTGTTGTACAAATTGCCTACCAGTTTGGGTTCTTTGTACAGAAACTGCCTACAAGTTGGGTTCTTTATATGGAAATTGACTTCTAAGTTGGGCCCTTTAAATATATAGGAATTGCCTACCATGTTTGTTTTTTGTACAATAAATGGCAACCGACTGATAAAATTCATTGGTGAGTAATTCATTTATTTCTGATCTAAACTCAAAATGAGACTGAATCAGCACCAATATTTCCCACTCTTCTAAAATCCAGTGGCGTCACAAAATGGGGGGTCCATAATATAACTTTACAAGTCCTTTTAAAGGAAAAATTGATGTATAGAATTAATCCAAGGGATTTGCAATAAACTTTCAAAGTGATTGATTAACCTGAAACTTGCATTTAAACAAAATTAAGAATTTAGTTTTTGTTGGACATTTATTTTGATATAGACTACCAGCCATGAAAAAGAATGATCAACTAGAAGAATGAATTTGCACAAAACTATTTTATTTCTCAATAAAATTCAATTTAGATTGGACGGATTTTCAGAGATACATCAACATAAATTCAGAATTTAGATTTAAAAAAAAGGTAACTTTAACAACAGTTAAAGATCTGTACAATTTGCAGTGGTAGAAAGCAACGGGAGACTTTTAAACGGTCCTTTTTCACAGTAGGGTGCATGCTTAGACCTACGTGTGTAATACTGAGCATGTGAGCACACACTCGGCGCCGCAAAAAAGGACTTTTATGTCTGCTGCCACCAGCGTCTTAAAAGTCTCCTCTTTATAAAAATGCATGGAGTCGCACACAAAAATGAACATACCTATACATACCTATACATACATACAAAATATGTGCACATTTTGAGAATACTCAAGAAAAGTAAAATGAAACACACATAAAATACTTCATCCACATTTCGCGAGGGTCACCTGCAAGGGATCTTTCAAGGTTCAAAATCTAATCAAATACAGGACTTTTGGTCTAAATAATTTTGAAGATTTATGGCTACATCTTTTTAACAAGTCTGTTTAGGGGATAAAACTTGCAGATTTTGGGTCTGGTCTTACCAAAGTATGCCTTTAAGAATACTGAGAGTTATTACAAGATGTCAGTACTTTAATAAAAAACAATGTCGGAGGGATGGTTTGATTCGTGAATCTCTGCATTGACGAGGAAAAAACACTCTCAATATAACTTTAAAGCAATCTTACACAAATATTTGAAAAGCAACTTTCACACTGTATTTTTAAAATGCAATTTTCTTTTTTTTTGAAAAGCATTTGTTGCATTTGACAACAATTATACAAGTTCCCTTCTGACCTAATTAAAAAACAAGTGTTTATTTTTCATAACAAATAATGTACAGCTTTATACATGTGCTTTATATACATAAGGTTGTAAATGTTCTTACAATCTTTTTGTAAAATACTAAAAATCCAGAACTTTTGTGACAGGGTCCTGCAAAATGATTATTTATTAAACATTGATTTTGTTTTTTACTTGTACTACAACTGAAATCTATATATTTGCATCCTGACTGAGCAAATTTCCTTTATCCCACAGCCATGACCCGACAAGGTTTTAAACGGTCATAAGGCCCTGTCACATCTCAATCATTCATGAATGCTCTTTTTTATAAAGAAATTAAGTTAGTAAGAAAATCTGTAAAACTTATCTTTGTATGTGTTCAATTCCTGTTACGCCCTCGTGCTCAGTTTTGCAAAGGGTCAAATTGCATGGGACGCTCAATGGTTGTACGTGCGTGTACTGTAGTAATAGATGTAACATTGAGATTGGTTGCATCACATACAAATTGGCGCCCTCATAAGTTTGCACGCAGAAACATGAATGTTCTCCTGTTGACCAATCAGAATGTCTGGGGTATTTGTGAATAGTTGTTTGGATAAAACTTTCTTCCCAAAGGTTGGCATACTGCAAAATTCCCTCTTGGGTCAATCTGGAATTATTTTGTGTGAGTTACATTTACATTGAATAATTCACTCATTGTTCTAACTGTACACTTCCTGTAATGTTTATCACAATTTCTGAAATCCAAAGTCACTGAAATCCAAAGTACGTTGTATTGGTTATTCTGTCGGTAAGTCAAGGGTTTTTGCTTTATCTGGCTCAAAAGCTGCAATTAATTTGCATGTATTTTTAACAGAAATCAATTTTACAAATTGAAAGCAATATCTTTAAAATGTACAATTTAATGAGAACTAGTCTTTCAAAGTAAATGAAGTCAAGAACTACATGTACAAGAACAGTTTATTGTCTATATACATACCCAAAGAAAATAAGTTCATTGCATTTCTTATGATCTGATGCTTGAGGCAAACCGAGTGTACTTTATTTTGGATTAACAACATACTTTCTACATGTTTCTATCCTTAAAAGCACTTGACACTATTGGTAACTACTCAAAATAGTTGTACGCATAAAAACTTACTTGGTAACCAGCAACGGAAAGCTGTCGTAAGTACAAAACATTGTGAGAAACAGCTCCCTCTGAAGTAACGTAGTTTCTGAGAAAGAAGTAATTTCTCACTAAAATATTTGAATTTGAATTCGTTCTCACTAAAATATTTGAATTGAATTCGAGACCTCAAGTGAGGTTCCGAAATCAAGCATCTGAAAGCACACAACTTGTGCGACAAGAGTGTTTTTTCTTTCATTATTTTCTTGTAACTTCAATAACCAATTGAGTTCAAACTTTGACAGGTTTGTTATTTTATGTTTTTCTATCAGACAGGTTTGTTATTTTATGCATATGTTGGGATACACCAAGTGAGAAGACTGGTCTTTGACAATTACCAAGTGTCCAGTGCCAGGACTTAAACAACTAAGACGTAATGTAGAGGTAATACATTTACTACTGTCATATAATTCCTTCCCTATTTGACTTGCTACCACTGTTGGCGTTTGAAGATTGTTTTAATGACTCAAAGGAGAATGCACAATTTTGTTCTAAATTATTTGATAAATTAAAGTACATTTAAAATGCTCCTGGTTAATTTCTAAAGAATTAAAAAATAGAGAAAAAACACCCTACATTTATTAACAAGAAATTATTATGACTCTTGTGTTGTGTCTGTATATATCCGGCTTGTTGTTGGTTTTACTACCATCATTGTTTGTTCTTGAATCAAATTGTTCTCATTATCAAAGAAATCCAAAGTCTTATCTACTTGTACAAAGGACTTGTTGTATTTTTATTTGAACACTGCTAGGTGAAGATGATGCTGTCAAAACTTCGACTGAAGTTGAACATTGTGTGAACATTGATTGTGAACAGCAATCACTGACTCTCTTCCTCTGAAACAAATCAATACAAATGAAAGTAAGTAAACGAGTTGAACAACTGAGATATTTTGTTAGGCATCTGAAAGAACACAGATTTGTGCAACAAGGGTGTTTTTCTTTCATTATTCTATTGCAACTTCGATGACCCATTGAGTCAAATTTATAGGAAGAAACTATAAAAAATAGTAAACTTGCGAGTACAACCATGTGTAAATCTCTTAGGGTGAGTGTTGGCTCTGAAAAGAGCCGGTGTGGTCTCGACGTTTCGAACATCATACTCTACGCGTCTTAATTCTCCTGAAGACGAGTAGAGTAAAGTGTTCGAAACGTCAAGACCACACAGGCTCTTTTCAGAGCCAACACTCACCCTAAGAGATTTACACATGGTTGTACCCGCAAGTTTACTATTTATTTATAGTTTCTTCTTATTTTCTGGAAGTGTTGGCTCTGAAGTAGGCCGGTGTGGTCTCGCATTTCGAACAGTATACTCTGCTCGCCTTCAGGAGAATCCAGAATACAGATTTGTATTTGATGCATATGTTGGGATACAATAAGTTAGGATACTGGTCTTTGACGATTACCAAACGTGTCCAATGCCTTTAATGGTAAGATGCCATCATCCCAAAATAATTATCATGGAGTGTTGACTTATTGCCTATAGGATGTTGACATCCTAAAATATATCATCATGACCTTGTAAAGTCGATGGTCATCCTCTTTACTATACCTTCTTCATTTCCAAACTGTTCATTCCTAACATCCTTCCAGTCAATGACTTTCAGCAACATCTCTTTGTTAGGTTTCTCTATCAGCCCCATGTATCTACCAAGGGTCTGGTGTGCATTGGCTATGCCAAACTCTGCTCGCATGGTCTCAAAGAAGGCAGGATTATCCATGCTGCGTGCAATGTTGAACGCATTACCAAAGTACTGTGAGGCCTTTTTGTACTTGCCCTTGGGGAGTTAATAACAGAACATTTATTTAAAATATAGATTGGGAGATATGGGTTTTGGGTCTCCTTCCCCAAGGTCTGAGAATAAGTCCTATTGCATTTCTTAAGATTATTTCTCCACCCACCATTTTTTAGTGCCAGGAGCGTCACTGAGTGACGGACATGTGCGCTATATAGGAAGCCACAATAATTATGTTTTTTAGTGTCAATAAAACAAAACAATTGGGGCAGAATACATTCAATTATTTTTCCCAGATGGTTTATTTTGTCAAGAGATTGCATTAGCAAAGAAAGGTTTCTAAATAAATATACAAATCTTGAAAACCCTGAAAAGTTATGAGTACAGGGTTGGATTTCACAAATAGTTAAGACTAGTCTTATCTCGAATTAGGACGAGTTATACGAGTTATAATCGTCCTAACTTGGCCTTTAGGACTAGCTTTAAGTTTTTAATATCTCCTAGGCCCTAATTCTTTGTAAAATCGACCCCATGCTCATGTACTTATCGCCCATTAGACCTTGATTACACAAAATATTTGGGTTTAAGTAAAACAGGGATGTACAGTATAATGTTCACAAGAAACTACTTCTGCTAAAAAAAAAAGCCTTTAAATTGTTCTCGTACTTTGCAGAAAAATATTAAAATGGAAAAGCCTCTGTAGAGCTGAAATGCAAAAACATCATACAGATAAAAACAACAGGTAACTTCAAGGAAACTTTCAAACTAATTATAATAGACGCAACAAAAACACCTTACGTTTCATGAGTACTTTTAACTGTTGAGAATGGTTAGTTTGACACCAAATATGTACAAATATTAGCACTTTCCATTTATTTAAGAAAGGGATTAACTTTGATGCACAGATGAAAAATTCACACAAATGTTTCCCCTTAAAGGAACACGTTGCCTTGGATCGGTCGAGTTGGTCTTTGAAAGCGTTTTGTAACCGTTTGTTATAAAATGCATATGGTTAGAAAGATGTTGTAAAAGTAGAATACAATGATCTACACAAATATGCCTCAAAATTGCGTGGTTTTCTTTTTACCTCGTCCAATAACACGGTCGGCCATTTATGGGAGTCAACATTTTGACTCCCATAAATGGCCGACTGTGATAGTTCGCGACGTAAAAAGAAAACCGTGGAATTTTGAGTGATACTTGTGTGGATCATTATATTCTACTTTTAAAACATCTTTCTAACCTTATGCATTTCATAACAAACGGTTTCAAATGCTTTCAAAGACCAACTCGACCAATCTGGTGGATAAAACCGAAGCTTACCAGGGAGTTATACACAGCTCCAAGGCAACTACATGCCTTGCCATGGGCTGATAGTTGTTTACTTTTCTCTGCAATGTCTTCAAACATCTCCAGGTACCTTACTGCCTCATCCAGCTTGCCTTGCCTATAAAGCAAGGAAAACAGAATAAGAGACTTGTTTGCTATCATAGTGGCACGAGTCAGATTAATTGGTAAAGGAGGGGGACAGTAGAGACCCTTCCTATTTTCTTTCCAAGATGGTTTTATAAATAATAACAATAATAATAACATTTGTACAGCGCTTTACACAGGCGTTTCAAAGCGCTTTAAAGGAACACGTTGCCTTGGATCGGACGAGTTGGTCTATTAAAAGCGTTTGAAACCGTTTGTTATGAAATGCATATGGTTAGAAAGATGTTTTAAAAGTAGAATATACTGATCCACACAAGTATCACTCAAAATTACATGGTTTTCCTTTTACGTCGCGAACTATCACGGTCGGCCATTTATGGGAGTCAAAATTTTGACTCCCATAAATGGCTGACCGTGTTAGTCGACGAGGTTAAAAGAAATCCACGCAATTTCGAGGCATATTTGTGTAGATCATTGTATTCTACTTTTACAATATCTTTCTAACCATATGCATTTTATAACAAACGGTTACAGAACGCTTTTCAAAGACCAACTTGACCGATCCAAGGCAACGTGTTCCTTTAACATTGTCTAAAAAGATATGTTTTTAACTGAGTCTTGAATGAGCTGATCGAGGATGAGCCTTGGATGTGAAGAGGGAGCTTGTTTCAGCAAGTTGGTACAGCTACTGGGAATGCTGTATCACCATAGCGGGTATTTGTGCGTGGGCCATTGAAAAGTTGAAGATGAATGTTGGATGTTGATCTAAGGCTCATGGATGAATGCGGGAGCGAGGCAATGTATTGCTTTGTAAACAAGGAGTAGAATTTTGAACTGAATCCACTTGAGCATAGGAAATCTCTATAATGATATAAAACAAAATCGAAATCTTACTTTTCATATGATTTAGCGATGGCTTCACAAGCTTTGCCCATGCCATCCTGGTCACCAAACTTCTTGCAGATATCCATGAACCCTGTATGGTACTAGAAGAGTAGAAAGACACAATAAGGAATAAAAGAGTGGTACGAGGTCTTGCATATTCGTTTCAAACCGGCAGGGTCCTGACCGTGCGATAAGGGACCGGGCCTAGGGTGAGGTCCTTTATGGCAAGACCACATTGGAAAGTCTTTCAAAAATTTATTGTAAATTTTCAGTTATTGTCTCGATCTCATGCTCCGTTTCGTGCGGCGTCAAAATGCATGCAACTCTCAACCACTGTGCATACGTGCGCGCGCACTAATACATTGATTACCGGTTTGTGCAGCGTCAAAATGCATGCAACTCTCAACCACTGTGCATACGTGCGCGCGCACTAATACATTGATTACCGGTGGTTTGTGCAGCGTCAAAATGCATGCAACTCTCAACCACTGTGCATACATGCGCGCGCAATAATAAATTGATTACCGGTTCGTGCAGCGTCAAAATGCATGCAACTCTCAACCACTGTGCATACGTGCGCGCGCACTAATACATTGACTACCGGTTCGTGCAGCGTCAAAATGCATGCGACTCTCAACCACTGTTCATATGTGCGCGCGCACAAATACATTGATTACCGGTGTAATTATTGCATTACACGCGTAAGCTTGCGCACCATGCCTATGTTTAAACACTTTTAGCTGTATTTATAACACCCCCACCTCACATGCTCTTCACCAATAGGAATAGCCAAACTGTCTGCAGTATGCATAAATGTAAATACACTAGAGCATTTACACATCAGGTACAGCAGTATTTTGTTTTTCACAATCCAAGTATAAATTGTCTTTGTGTTTTTGTTTAAAATGCTCAGCTGTTGATTGCATGATCTCAATTGAAACACTACAATCTTTAATGTGAAAAATCACAGACGATGATTCTAACTCTTACAAGAATATATGACAATGATATTATTCCAGTGTTGATTCTATACTTATATTAAGGTCACAATAATGATCATTGTTACCATGAGTGCTGTTTCGGAGTCTCCGATGTCTTCATAGGCTAGACCTAACCTATAGCTTGCTTCACCCTCCTTCTGGTGATGCCCACCTGAAACAATTAAACCAACACATCTTTAATGCCTGTGATTGTTTTCAGAGCTCGGGAAAGTACCGAGTATACAGTGCCTTTTTGAGATATGGTGGGCACTATAGGAGTGCACTGGTTTGGTTTTGGTGTATAAACAGGCAGATTTTCCCAAATCCAATTGTGTCATAGTGCTGTGTCCACCATAATATCTCAAAATGGCTTATAGAGACAAAGTTTTCATCAGAACATGGGAAGATTGTTTTATTTTTATGATAATTTCTGCAGAATCAGAGAAAGTTGGCAGCTCTTGTGAAAAGCAACATAAATAATATAGAAAGGCTTGCGGTAACACAATGTAATTGGCTATAATGAGTTGGGGGTGGTTTCAACTCAACATTTCGATCAGTATGCTCTGATAAATAAATAAATAAATAAATAAATTTAAAAAAAAATGTTAAAAAGATGTCCCTTACTCTCTTTGGCCTTCTCAAATGCTTTGAGTAGATTTGAGATAGCTTCTTGTGGGTCCTTCTCCTCTCCTGCTTGGTACATCTCAGCAATGGTTGTATATAAGCGTCTTAGATGCTCACAGGCTTCTGAGTGTAAACTCTGACCTTCGCCATTTACCCAGGCTGGATTCTTAGAAGCAAGCTCATAAAAAGCTTCAAAGTGTTCTGCTGCTTCACTGTTCTCTTCTGTAAATATAAAAATAAAATGTAAAACGTTTGAAAACTTTTTCTTCAGTTTTAGTTTTATTAAACTTTACACTGGCATAAAAACATAAATATACAAGACGATACATAGAGAAACAATGAACCAAAAAAGCTTAAAAATACCAAGCCAGTGAGTGGCGAGGAGGAACAGGTGACCAGCACCTCTACAAAGCCGTCCTGCCACAAAGGATGTCCCCTGAAACCCACCCCATAGTTAAAAACCACCCATCCCACTACATAAAAAAAATTTTAAAAAATTTAAAAAAGGGGGGGGGGGGGGTGCTTGACGGCGGGAATTACAGACGACAACAAGAGCAATGGCAATGTGACACCCAAGTGCAAACATCATCCGCTGAAAAGTCAGATACAAACTTGTCCCTGTAAAACTAGAGCAGAAGAGTCTTAAATGCTGACAAGGACACATTAGATCTGATAGGGGATTTAAGGGCTAGGAATGACCGGGATTTGGGGGAAGTATTGAGCCACTTTCCATCATTAAATGTCCCATATGGTCTGCATCTCAAAATAGCCTCTCCTAGTCAAACTCCTACTGCCTGGCTTCGTGCACCAATCCCTGTTTCTAACCAAAGGCAGAGGTGTGAAGGTGAGTTTCTGGCACCTCAAATCCAGATTGCTCCGGACAGGTGAAGTTCGTTAGCCATGGGAGGCAATCCACCTAGGAGAAGGTACTCTGATTCCAAACCTGGGCAGGAGGGGCTCGTTAGCCATGGGAGGCAATCCACCTAGGAGAAGACACTCTGACTCCAAACCCGGGCAGGAGGGGCTCGTTAGCCATGGGAAGGCAGCTGTCCTAGGAGATGGAAAACTTCGACTTCAAACCAACCGTCTTGGGAGAGGAGTTGCGACCACCCAAGTACTACCTCCAAAATTGAAAAGCCTGAACATGAATTATAATCCATTGATGAATCGTATACTTCCAGCGGCCGGAGTCCGCAGGAACTTAGCTGAGGGGATTCGAGCACGCTCGCCCTGTGAGCATGATGACGACGTTCCTTTAAACCCCAATGTATCATCTTTGGGGAGGGGGGCGGCTGATGGGTGCCGGAGAACCAACGCGCTACTTAGATGTAAGAAGAGTACGTCTATTGCCACCATGAAGAGAAACGAAGCCCAGACATGCCAGACAGCAACTGGTGGTGTTGGACTCATGCTCAGCAGGGACGCACAGAAGACGCTTATCAGTGTTACCCGGTCATCTGATAGGGTAATTACTGCCTCCTTCAAGGGAAACCCAGTTCTAACAACCATAGTGGCTTATGCGCCAACCCTTCAAGCACAGGAAGATGAAAAGGTAGCATTTTATAATGCTCTGACACAAACAGTTGAGGCTGTCCCTCAGCATCATTTTCTTGCCATCCTTGGTGACTTCAATGCCCGTCTGGGACTGGGGGATGCTCCTTTCACCTACCATCAAGTTGCCAATGACAATGGTAAGCTTCTGATAGAGCTGATTGAGGACTACTCTCTTCTCGCCAATAACAACCAGTTTGAAAAGTGTAAGGGAAGGCTCTGGACATGGTTGTCTCTAACAGGTTCAAAGGCCCAGATTGACTTCATCCTTACCAGACGTAAATGGAGGAACAGCGTACTTGACTCTTGTGCCCACAATACTTTCTCTACAGTTGGTTCAGACCATAGAGTTGTGGTGACAAAGGTGTGCCTTAGTCTCAGATCTCCACGTAAGGCAGCCACTGGAAGGGTTCAGTATGATTGGGGGAAACTCCGAGGAGACAGCAATCTACAGGAGAGGTACGCCATTGAAGTCCACAATCGGTTCCAGGTACTGACTGAGGATGAGGAATCTGCAACCTGCCGCTACGGGAAATTCATTGAAGCAAATAAGGAGGCAGCAGAGATCTGCATGGACAAGGTTCCTAAGGTGAAAAAGAGGGCAAAAGCCTCAAGGGATCCTCGTGTCGTCATAGCAAGAGAGGAGATGCAAGTAGACTATAATTCACTAGTAGCAGATTACAGCTGCAACAAACAAGAACAATATGCTATCAAGAAAAAGGCTTTAGCTGAAACCTACGACCTTATAGAGGAGGAGGTACTATTCCAGAAAATCAGTGAAGTGGAACAGGCTCACGTTAACCAAAAACATGCATTGAGCTGGAAATTGATCAATGAGATCACTGGTAAAAAGACATCCAAGCCCTCTCAGATCAAGGGAGACACAGATGAGCAATGGGTAGACGCATGGTATCGTCACTTCAAAAACCTACTTGGAGACGCACCAGCTGTGCTTGAAGCTCAGGAGGAGGTAGAACAAGTGTTCAGTGATCTTGACATAGAGGATAGTCCCTTCAGCCAGGAAGAGTATGCCAAAGCACTGAGCAGTCTCAAGAGTGGAAAAGCCTGCGGGGAGGATGGTGTTGTCCCAGAAGTCGTAAAGCATGTCCCCATCAACGACATTATGCTTGATTTCATCAACTGTGCATATGAGAAGGGAGAAGCAACAGATCAGTGGAGCACAATCAATATCATCACCTGTTACTGTCAGTTGAGGAGGAGTGCCTGAAAATTGGCCTACAGCTGAACACAAAAAAGACCAAGGTGATAGCTTACAACATCAGTGAGCCTCCTATCCACACAAGGGACGGCACAACTCTTCGTTTTGAATCTGACTTCAAATACCTTGGATCCTGGATCAACTCCAGTGAAAAAGACCTGAAGATACAAAAAGGACAGGCGTGGTCTGTGCTTCACAGCATGAAAAAGGTGTGGTCATCAACGCTGAGTGCCCGGCTGAAAAGATCACTATTTGTCGCAACAGTGGTGTCAGTGCTTTTATACGGAGCTGAGACCTGGACCCTCACCACCAGTATGGAGAAGTCTCTGGATGGTTGCTACACCAGGATGCTGCATATGGCCCTAAACATCCCCTGGCAGGACCACATGAGAAACTCCAACCTGTATGCTGGCTGGCCAAAGGCCACAGAGAAGATCCGTGAACGCCGACTCAAGCTCGCTGGGCACTGTGTCCGCCACTCGGAGCTTGCCGCTTGCCCAACCATCCTATGGGAGCCCACCCAAGGCAAGGCCTCGCGTGGGAGAAGATGTCTCTCCTTTGTTGACACATTAAAACGAGACACCGGCTTGATCATCGCTGAGGAACTTCGCGAGAAAAATCACTGGGCAGGCTCGAGCTTCTAGATGGCGCTCGACATGATGATGATGATGTCTGACTGACAGCGCACCGCGGAAGCTGGTTCCACATGGGGACAATCCGCTGAAAATAAAACGACTTATGGGACTCTGTTTTGCAACGAGGAACTGATAACCTGAAGGGATCAGAAGACAGTCTAGTGGCAGGACGGCCCTGTGTGACATTAAAACTTACATATCTATCAACCTTATTTGACCGCATTTACATTTAAAAAACAGAATAAGATCACAAATTTCCCTTCTAAAAGACAAGGGTAAAATGAAAAGACGTTCTAGCCGTGTCTTATAATCTTCTTGAGGACGATGTAAAATGATCTTAGTGGCTCGTCTTTGGACACCTTCAACAAGTTTAATATTGCGTTTTGAAGTGCCACTCTAAACTGAACTACAATACTCCAAGTCGCTTCTAATTAATGCAGTATAAAGAGTTTTAGAAACTCTGCATGGAGCGTCATAATCAATTGTGCGTTTAATCATACCCAACTTTGCATTTGCTAGTAATATGACTAACTTGAGAATTCCAAACGAAATCAAAAGAAATGTCTACTCCTAAATCACGAAAAGAGTCTGTTCTTTCAAGATGAGAATTATTCAAGTTGTAATCAAAATTAACACACTGTTTACGTCTAGAAATAGACATAGTTTGACACTTCTGGATGTTAAAGCTTAAGTCCCATTCAACACTCCACGAATATAAAGAATCTAGGTCATTCTGAAGAAGCCTACAGTCTGATGTGTTTTTAATGGACTTAAAACATTTAGAATCATCAGCAAATAAAGCTAAAGTGGAATGTTGAACAGAACTGAGCATGTCATTTATATACAAAAGAAACAAAAGCGGACCTAAAACCGACCCCTGTGGAACACCTGATACAACGGGACGCCATTCAGAACTACTCCCTTCAATAACCACCCTTTGTTGGCGATTACTCAAGTATGAACTGAACCACTCGAGCAAGTTAGAATGGAACCCAAAACCCTGTAATTTGTGTAAAAGCAATTTGTGAGAAACGCTACCAAACGCTTTAGAAAAATCAAGGTAAACCACATCGACCTGCCCAGCTTTGTCCAAAACACAGCTGACCTCTTGATAAACAGACAAAAGTTGTGAAACAGTGGAGCGGCCTTTGACAAACCCGTGCTGTAAGTGATGAAGTTCACCCTGAAAAGCAGGAAATATGGTATTAAAAATGGCCCTTTCCATAACTTTGGCACATACGCAAAGTAACGACACAGGTCTATAATTTTCCACACAACTCTTGTCTTTTTTCTTGAAAATTGGAACCACATTAGCTCTCAACCAGTCACTGGTTAATTCTTTGGTAGACAGAGACAGGTTAAATATATGACTCAAAGGAGACACAATTTGATTTGCACATTCCTTGAGCAAGCGAGGAGATAGTCCATCGGGGCCTACAGCTTTGGTGACATCTAAATTATTAAGTATTACAAGTACATCACTCTCGCTGATGGAAATAGAACCCAACATATCATGTTTATGTGCGGCAACATGAGGAAAAAACAATCATAGTTTTTAGGAAGAGCTAACACTGAGTGAAAATAAGCATTGAACAATGTGGCTTTGTCTTGGGCATCAGTGGCAGTCTGCCCATTGTCATTCTTGACCATTTGGGGAAGAGACTTAGATTTAGTTTTTTGCCTAAAAAAATGACCAAAATCTCTTTGGATTATCGGCAAGCGTGGACCCAAGATTGTTAATATACTGTTTATACTTCAATGTTAAAAGATTCTTATAACTATTGCGAAGCTTGCGAAAAGTAGCCCAGTGCTGAGCCAAATTGGATGCCAAAGCTTTCTTCCAAGCAGATTTCTTTATGTTTTGCAAGTGCCGCACTTCAGCATCAATCCAACCAGGAGCAGCAGGGTCCTTAACTTTAAATTTAGGAACGCACCTGTCAATTACATTGGAAAATATGTCAACAAAATTGGACCGAGCCACATTAACATTAACAGCATCATATACAATACCAAAATCAACATTAGACAAGATAGATCTAATAATGTCAAAGTTAGCTCGCTTAAAATTATAAACACAGTGAGGAGCTTTCTTATTTTGTTTCACCCGGGTACAAATTTTAAACTCAAGCAGTTTGTGATCAGTATTAAAACTCTCGTGAGTGACATAAAAATCGTTGACCTTATCAGGGTGAGTAGTAAACACCAAATCTAAAATATATATCACAATTCTCTCTAGACGGAATATGATTAAGTTGCCTGAGAAAATAATCATTAAATATATCACAAAATTCTTGTTCGTAGTCCGATATACCAGCCATAACTAGACTGTGGCAACCTTTAACCTTGGGCAAGTTGAATTCTCCAATAACGATAATATGTTCAAACTGCGAAGTAATGTTCGTCAAAGCAGCATTTACGGACCTGACAAAAACTCCAGTGTCGCCATAGCAAAGAATGACTGCAATTTTGTGTGTCGCGTTGGGTCTCATTTCAACAATTAAGATCTCATCGTCGGGTTCAAGGTCCTCACGGCGTGTTGATAATACAGAGTCCTTTATAGCACAGAGTAGACCTCCACCTCTAGTCTTGTTGATGTTCGATCTGTCTTTATGATAATGGGTGTGTCCTGGCACCGACAGCTCAGCATCATCCACAGTAGAATTAAGCCAGAACACAAACACAGTCATGGTTGCAGTTGGTTAAAATGGCTTCAAAATCTCTCAGTTTACTCATTCTGCCTTGATAGACTGTTTTTAAGCTGCGAGCATTCATGTACAAAAAGTTTAAGCCGCTGGCCTTGCGAGTTGATGTTGATGGAGGGTTGCCTGGGCCAGGACATGGATGAACATCACCGCAAACCAAGAGGGCCACCGTGAAGAGTAGACTATTAAGATGACAAATGTTAATTGAACGATCCAAACATTGTGATGCTCTAAATTCCTTCCTTGATCTTTTCTCGGGGCGAATGATAAAATACGACAGAGCTTCGGATCAGTTGAATAGCAAAAGTTGGTAAACCAGTCTGAATTATATCAAACGGATCAATACCGGCAATACTGGTCGAATCAAGATGAAAGTCTGTAGTTTTAAAGTCCAACTTGCACAATGAGAGCACCATACAGTATATAAAAAGTGCACAGGAAATACCTTGCAGACCGGCAGCCATCTTGAGCCCGCAGATCGAGAAAATCAAGACGATCAAAATCAGTCAACATCCAGTCATTGGCAACAGCAAAATGTATGAAATATGGTTGAAATTGTGTAGCACACTTGAAGGCAGACTTACAGTTAAAAAAGAGAAAGTTTGATGACAAAAGACGACAAAAGACGACAAAACGATGACATTTAGACAGACGACGAGCAGAAACACAACCCGCCTCAATGAACAGCACCCTTCAATTTCAATTATGCTACTCTCACGCTTGGGTAAACATGAATACTTGAAATTCGCGATGAATTCGCCCAAAAGTTGCGATTTGATAGTGAATAATTTTCTCGGTCGTCCTTAAACCTCTCCTTACCAATATCTTACGTATAATACGTACGCTTTACCAACAGTACCAATGGCTTACCAATGCTTACGAATATCAATGGCGAATTACCTTCTTCACAACGTTCGCTGAAATTTAGGAAGCGCTTCGTATTGCTGTTCTCACGAAGATGAATATTTGAATTTAGCGTTGAATTCATCCAAAATGGCGGTTGAGTAGTGAATATTTTCATCTCTGTCTCACCCCTCAATCGTCCACGGTCGGCCATCTCCTTACCAATATCTTATGAATACAACGAATGCTTACCAACGCTTTCCAATGCTTTTACAAACGTTGCCAACCCTTACGCATGCTTTACCAATGTTACCAATGCTTACGAAAATCGATGGCGAATGACCGTCTTTGCAACTATCGCTGAAATTTAGAAACCAGTTTCTTAACTGATCGATCTTCGTAAGGAGGTGGGGATTAATTTGTGAATGTTCCAAATTTGTTACCAACGCTTACGAAGACAAAGCGAATGTTGCGAAGTTTGAGCGATTGTCAAACATTTCCTTCCAATAGCATATTTGCCGTGTGAGAGCAGCATAAAGTGACCAATCTTCGTAAGGAGGTGGAGAATGACTTGTGAGTGAGTGAATTTGTTATCAACGTTTATGAAGACACGGTGAATGTTGCAAAGTTTGAGCGATTGTTAAGCATATTCACCCCCGTGTGAGAGTAGCATTACGTACAAACTTAGTATTTGTTTTTCTCCAACAGGAACCACACATTGAATTTGCATTTCGCATGATACTATTGAAAACAAAATTTATCTGCAAGCAGAATGTATCCACCACATGAACAATTTAGTGCAGGCGCCTTAAGAAAAGGAAAATTACAGACCAATGTTTTCAGGAGAGTCGCGTAAATCAATGTAGGCCTACATGCTAAAAGAATTTTCCTGACATTGTTTTACTCACTTTTCATAAACTACATGTACAATGCCTCAAGTAATATTTCAAGGGAAGCTTCTACCACTGTTATCTTCAAACCCTGTAAGTTAAATGTAAATCTGTAGACATTGTGTTTTGTGTTGTACAAAAAGTACCCAGACCATTTATTAATTCCTTGTGGAAGTAGAGGAGATGACTACTTACTCCTCCTTTCATAAGCTCTTCCCATGTTGCAGTGAGCCTCTCCTTCCTTTTTCCTTCCATCACCTTTAATCTTCTGAGCCATCTCTAAGCATGAGATGAAGAAGTGATCAGACAGCCATAGGTCTCCAGTCCCAAGAAAATACTCTGCAATACCATTCCTTGACGCAAACACTCCATCGATGTCATCTGTTAAAACATTATAGAAATACAGTTTCAAATTGGAAAACATCTTTTACTAGAAAAGCACATTTTGTTGTACTGTAATGTATTCAAAAGCAAAACAGTAAAAGTAAAGAAACGGGGGTGGATTTCACAAAGAGTTGGGACTAGTCCTAACTTAAGACTAATCCTAGGACATATTAAGGCTAGTCCTTAAAATCAAGACTAGTCTTAATTGCGTACCTATTCTTAGAGCAAGCTCTGCCTCTGTAAGCCGTTTCCTCATCTCCTCCAGCTTGGATTCCTGTTGTGCTAAGAGGTTCCTGTCTTGTAAGAGAGAGTCGGGCCCAGCGGCATCAATCTCAGCCTTCTGTTGTTGGACCAAGGCAAAGACCTCAGAGAAGGAGCGGTGAAAGCCATCTTTCAACATTTCCAAGCAAAGATTATGGAAAAATGTGTTGCGATACCTAAAGAAATCAATTGTTACATTTTTAAAATTCTCACAAACCACACAAAAAAGATGTGTTAGACGTTGTGAAACAATTTGGTAACCCTGTTCAATTTTAAACTCCCATATTGGCAAACTTTGTTGTTTTACTTATAAAAGAACAATGCAAGTATTTTGATCTTTTATTGAGCATGGGAAACATCATAAAATTCATGGATGTTGTATTTGAATGTTTAAAAGGCGCACTTGTTTTTCATCTAAAAGCTGTAAAAGTTAAATAAAGCATAGATTATGATTACAGGACGTGTTTAACCCTATGAATGATAAAAAAAACAGTTAAGAGTTTTACCAAGATAACCAAATACCTGAGAAATCCAAAAATATTACAAGCCTTTTCATTGCTAGTGTCCATACTATGCTGTTTGTGTAAACAAATATTTAAAGTCATACAAAGTTTTACATGCCCAGCTACATACATACATTTGTGTCATGCATTTTACCAACCTGCTAAATTTGCTTTAAAGTGTAATTCATAAGTAGGATTTGAAACTTTGCATGGTGTAAATACGATATACAAAGGTTTGCGGTAACACCATGTAATGACTATCTCTAATGAGTTGGGGTGGTCCTGAAAAGAACCGTTGGTTTCAACATTCGATCAGATGCTCTGATCGTCTTCTGCAGCATCAGAGTCCAGCTTTCTCCAGAAGACGATCGGAGCATACTGATCAAAATGTCGAGTTTAAACCAACAGTTCTTTTCAGAACCACCCCAACTCATTAGAGATAGTCATTACATGGTGTTACTGCAAACCTTTGTGCACCCCCCGTCAAACTTGTTTCCTAGTCAAGCATACATATTATACATCACAGCTCACTGAGAAGGTAGGACAAATCTTAGGATTATCATTTCTTTCATTTTAAATATCTCTTTCAAGCCCTGTTTAATTTGGTAAAACTACCTTGGGACCAGTACAAGATACCAATTCAAACAATTTTATACAATTGGAATTGGATGGTTATTTTCTGCTTGTGTGGATAGCACTCTGCACTAAGGCTAAAAAATAGAAGCTTAGTACCACTATCTCAAACAAACAAACAGACCAAATTTCACTAACGTACATAATTATGCGTGTATGTGTCCATGTTTTACGTTTACTCGTGCTACACTAAACTACAACAAGTGCTATGTAAAACGTTGATGATGGCACGATTGCTAAAGTAGTGGAATGTATGTGTGACAGCCGGGTATTTTTAGCAAAAGTGACTTCATTAATTAGGAGTGCTATAGCAAACATCACTTTTGAGAGTGGTGGCAGACGTTGCCTTGACGGAAGTTGATGGTATAAGTTTAAATTCCTCTGAAGCACTAACCTGTGAGTGTCCATCTTAGTGAGGCTTGGTTGTTTGTTCTTTAATAGATGCTGTTTCATCATGTGTTCACGCTCCCTCCTACCTGATACTTTCATTTGTGGTTTGAGGTATTGATCAGGGGGCCTGTATTTATTAGGAGGGCTAGGGACTCTGTGTTGTGCGATGGCTTGATCATGAATGGCGGGGGAATGCCCTCTTGTGTTGTGGATGGCTGGCAACGGTGCTGCCATGTTCTCAATTTTGTTCCTGTGGAGTAATTAGAAAAACATATTTAAATGGTTAGGATGCTAAAAATGTCCATTGTTTATTAGCAACCTAGAGTAATACTTCAACAACAGTATTATATTAAAGGAACAGGTTGCCTTGGATCGGTCGAGTTGGTCTTTGAAAAGCACTTGTAACTGTTTGTTATAAAATGCATGATTGGAAAGATATTTTAAAAGTAGAATATAATGATCCACACAAGTATCACTCGAAATTGCGTGATTAGCCATTTATAAAATGGCTGACCGAGTTGTTCGCAAAGTAAAAGGAAAACCACACAGTTTCGAGGCAAATTTGTGTGGATCATTGTATTCTACTTTTAAACCATCTTTCTAACCATATGCATTTTATAACACACGGTTACAAACGCTTTTCAAAGACCAACTCGACCGATCCAAGACAATGTGTTCCTTTAATAACATAATAATAATAATAACAATAATAATAATAATAATAAAACCATTCTTATATAGCGCATATCACCGTGAGGTCCCTATGCGCTGTAAAAGGAAATCAACAGTTATTATACAAAGTAAACAGATATGTTTTCAACCGGGTTTTGAATTGTTCTGATGTCTCAGCCTGTTTAACAACCTCTGGAAGATTGTTCCATATTACTGAACTGCTGCATTTTGGAAAGAGCGGGAACCGTACGACTTGGTTTTGATAACTTTGTGAGTCAGAAGGGATTTATTTGAAGATCGTAGATTCGTGGTTGTTTTGTACTCCTGAACTAAGCTTTGAAGATAAACAGGGGCAATACCATGGACACATTGATAAGTCAGAACCAAAACTTTAAAATCAATTCTAGCTGTACGTAGCCAATGTAGATCCTTAAAAATTGAGTTTGGTCGCTGAATTCTGTATGCATGACACGTTTTATAGGTTGCTGAACCTTTTTTTTGTGATAAAAAATTTCTAAACCCCACAAATTATCCTAGAACTATGAGGTTCGTTAGGCTATCGTCTTATGGGAGACGATAGCCAAACAAACCTCATAGTTCTATAACCATCCTCTTTTTTATTCTTTTTGACTTTTAAAGCTCAAAATACGATTTTAATATCCATATTTCCAATCCTGCCATGTGCACCTCTTCATTCGTTGTGAAATTAGTTACAGTGATATTGGCCTATAACTTAAAAAGCTTACGAGTCATAGTTTTGATAATTTAGGGCCTAGTTAACTTGTTTAATTAGCTTTTATTAATTATCATGACTATTGTCCTTGCTGGTTTGTTTTGTTTTGTTATGTTTTTCGAATCCTGTATTTGTTATTTATATTAATAATATAATAATAATAAGACCATACTTATGTTATGCTGCATACAATTACACATATTGCGCCACCACTTTTTCACTCATTTTATTTTACAAAAACTTAAAAAGGGATATCTCATTGAGGTAATATTTCATATCGAATGAAAAAGTGGTGGCGCCATACAGAAATTTTTCCAATAATAATAATAATCAAAATTAAAATAATAAGATATTCTGAACTTTGGCAGTTTGGGTAAAAAATAAATGGGTGAAAAAGTGGCGGCAGGAAATCTATTTCGGAAATGGAATAACTTAATATTTAATAAGAATGGATTTAGATTAGCCCTGGTAGGACGTCAGTCAGTGCCACTGCACTGACGTCCTGGGTATAAAGGTTCTTTACAATGCGAACACAAGTTTGACTACAATTTTCTTTATTTTTTAACTGATTTGAGAAGCTGAAATTCCGTTCATATATTCATAGTGTCCCTCACTATATTCTCAACGAATTCATAGCTAACAAATATCATGGAAGAAATTATTTCCAAAAATTTGTCGAAGTTCTGCACTGGCGATGTTGATCATCATGTACCACTTGATAGTGTGAGCCCAAGTGCGCATGGCTTTGAGTACAGTGCATTATCTTGCCGCTATTCGCGGTAGAAACAGGGTAGGTGCCGTTAACTCGCCTTCAACTCCTCCAATATACATTTGAAAATCCAGGAGGCATAAAACTGTAAATTATTCCAGCTCAAATAGAATTTTTATAAGTTTGAGGTTGAATTTCGGTTACAAAAATCATAGTTTTTTTCTTGTGAAAAAAAATGTTTCTAAGCAGCAAAGTCGTCTGCCGCCATCTTGCTTTTTCACAGTGCTTCTTGTACATGTGCGGACAACAGAGGGCGCTTTCCTGCGCGCGCATATTTGTTTTCTTTGGACGGTTAGCATGTGCTAATTTATGGTAAAAAGTGGCCTCATTTGTCCTGGGAAAAAAATACGCTTCCAGCACATGGAGTCTTGGCACAAGACGTCAATGCTCGGTATCGCACAGTTCTGGGCTTTGTGTAAATTGCTCGCTGACTATTATCTATCTGCTTAGTGTTTGGTTGACGCAAGTTGACGGCGATTTGGCTGCAAATAGTAGGCCGCCAGTGATCAGTGTTTACACGGAAGTTAGTGCACGACGTGGGATCGGAAAACGTCAATTTCAATTTTCTTCTCACAAAATATTAACACCAAAGGAGAAAATTCAACAATTTTAAATAATGCAAGCTTGGGATGGAGTTCCAACCACAAGGAACATGTGGGTAAAAGTTCAGACTCCCGAGTTAGGTAAAAAGATTTTTAAAAGATTTTTGAAATTTGTTCCCAATGGTACGGACCTTTACACCCTGGACTCCGTCGCGTTGCTTGCAACGAAGGAGTCCAACCTGGGCTATACAGAAATTGTTCCCAAATTCAATAAATAATCAATTCATCACATTTCAGTTCACACACAATCATATTAATTATTTATATGGGTGAAAATTCACTAAGCCGCCATAATTATGTTCAATTTGGGCCGAAAATTCAAAATAGATTCAGAATAATCATTCCAACTCAGTCAAATAGTCCAATTGTTCTAATTTATTAATTTGATGTTGTCGGGGCTACAACTATTTCGAATATTTAACAAAAAATACTTAAAGTTCAACAACTCGTAAAAAGTGAGCAGTTAATATACAAAAAAATAAGGCCATTTTGAATAACTTCTTCAATGTTAACTGCTAATGGTTTTAAACCTTGTTACAAATATGCTCTGCAACAATTTGGCCGAAATACATACTAGATGGTTGTTTTACAAAAAAATTATGGCTATCTGGAAGTGGAAGTGTCATGGCCGAGCGGTTAAGAGCACCGAATTCAAACTCTGGTGTTTCTGATCAGCAGAGTGTGGGTTCGAATCCCCAGCCGTGACACTTGTGTCCTTAAGCAAGACACTTCACCATTGCTTCGTCCTTCGGATGGGACGTTAAACCGTTGGTCCCATGTGTTATGTAACGCATGTAAAAGAACCCAGTGCACTTATCGAAAAGAGAAGGGGTTCGCCCCGGTGTTCCTGGTCCGATCGGCAGCAAATTGCGCCATAGCACCTTGTAAAACATTACATGGTGCTATAAGAATTAGGTCTCATAATTCAAAAACAGTCCCACATCTTGCAGGAAATACTGTGTTACAGCGCCAGGAGCGTCACTGAGTGACGGACATGTGCGCTATATAAGAAGCCACAATTATTATTATTATTATTATTATTATCTGCGTGAATTTCAGAGGTTTTTTTCATGACAAGTACACATATTTTGAAGTGTAACTAAACAACAAATAGTCCTAGTCTCATATCAATGCTTGTGTTTAGACATACTAACCTACTGATCATTCATACAATCATTGAAGTTTAGAGTGTATTTGGTTTAAAAGATACATTTTCTTTGGGTGCACAATTTCGGACATAACTTTGGACAATGCGGACATTTCGGACATAACTCTTTGTAGACATTACATAGTTTTATATGGATATGACACTAAGAGACACCTTTTTTTGTATTTAACTGATGGTTGGTACATAAATAATTGTAAATCATGATGTGGGATCTCTTTCTTTTACAGTCATATCTATACTATTAAAAGCGTAACCCGCGCCATCTTGGATTGAAAATTAGAAGGTCCAGTGGCATGGCATCCTTGTGGAATCCAACACGGGTTTTGTCGTTACAGACTTCGGGTTGCAAGTCTACAAAACCCTGTACCGAACTCCCTCTTACGAGTTGTCTGATTGGCTGGAGTCACGAGCGATATCTCCTTACATGTGTAGTTGTCTGGTTTTGATTTGGGCCACCTGTTGGTCGAAGGGGGAAGCCATAGGCTGCACACAGAGTCACCTCTGTGGTTGTCTGGTTTTGATATGGGCCACCTGTTGGTCTAAGGAGGGAGGGGGGAAGCTGTAGGCTGCACACACAGCCACCTCTTTAAGTGGGAGGCAACCTCGGACTCCCATTAACATTCCAGAGTGACTCATTGATGTTTCGCAGAGGGGTAAATGGCATTGTGTATATACCATTTTGTACAGAGGGGGTTAATTTCGCGTGTTAAATAAAAACATTAGGCTTTAATACATGCATCTGTTACATATGTGTTTATTACAATTAAGTCACTCATGTAGGCCTACCCAACTTTCCAGCATTTTTTAAACGCATCAAACAGCAACCCATTGTTGTGAAACTTTATTTGTTCCATTTAACTCTGCACCATTAGTGGTACAGTCCATATTTTTTTATGTTATCCCCACACACAGAACGTAAACACGCAAAAGTTGAAACATTTTCAAAAAGAAAGTAAATACATTACTGATTCTTTTCATCATTGTATAGGTTTTGCCAGTTAAACCTACAAAAGAGTACATGAAATCACCGTTTAAGAATAGTATGCTTTCATAGTTCCAACTTTGTGAAACATCAACGGCTGTTTTGAAGCTGTAAACGAACATTCCATTCAAAGTTCTGAAGCAACATTGTTAGAACGCAGTTCGGTCAGGACTCATGTAACACCCAAACTCAGGGTACTTGTTTTCTATCGATTGAGGGCGCTGTTTACATCGAGCAGTTGCTACGAGGGCTGAAAGTCAGAGTCTTAGTTTCACGATTTTCCCAGGAAACAGCCCATTGTTCTTCGCCCAAAGTTTTTTTGATTTTCGCCGAGGTTTATTAAACGTTAATCTTTGCTAATCACAATGCCTAATGAGAAGAAGAAGAGATATTAAAGAAACCAATCACAGAAGCACAGCATTTTCGTCTTTGGCTGATTCAACTCAGGATGTAGATTTTGCCAAATCCGTTTTGTATATCGGCCGTCGGGTTTTGTTATCGAAAGAGCCCTCATGTGCAGCTGAATCGGGTACTTTTTACGAATTTCTCCATACAAAATTAACCAAACTCGCCTACAAACCCTTAAAACAACAAGGCAAATGTTTTCTGAAAGTGAATTAAGTGAGAGGATGTAGGGGTAGCTGGCATGACAAACCCTCAAAATAACTAGGCAAATGTTTTCTGAAAGTGAATTAAGTGAGAGAATGTAGGAGTAGTTATTAAAGACCAATAAAATTACTGTTTCTATTATTTTAGTTTGTATAGAGTTCCACAGATAATTATGACTAGCGGGATGCCGCGCTTCGCGCAGCACCCCGCTAGGATATAAAAATCCTTTACACAAATATTCGAAATGTGGGTGAGGGTGTTATACGCCTCTACTCTCAATATTTATGCATGGCGTCATAATTCTAACCCAAAATGAAGCTATTTCGCACGTCCACCACTACTTGCAGTGGCTGTACCCACCTCGTTTTGGGTTAGACAACGTACCTTATGCATCTAGAAACTATAAGGCTCCCCCGTGATCCTTATAGGGGTCTAATATGTTGGGCCTCCCTAACGTTACACGTTTTTCAAATCAGCGTTGATAGGTGAAACTGACCGTTAGCCAGCAATAACTAAAGTTTCTTTTGTACTACACTACCAAAACTTTCTCCACACACTCAATATACATTCATAATGCTTGCATTTCCTTTTTAAAAAACATCGTCAAAAATTACATTTTTACGTCCCACGATACATAGCGTTGCTACAGCACTATAAGTAAAGCGAGTTTTTGGAACATGCTGTGTGCCACAAATCTAATTTATCTACTGTTTTTTTTTTTCGGGGGGGGGGGGGCGGGGGTGGTAAGAGCGTAGGCCTCTTTTTAGTTTATTCTCATCTGAATTGGTCTTGTAAACTTTCTGGTCAATAGGCTGCATGTATAACGGGAGCACTTAACGTGAACGTCAAAAAAGTGTTTTGCAGGCAGAGATGCCAAGTCCAGAGGCTAGCTATGTGTGAGATTTTTCAAAGCTCAACCCCCATCCCCCCGGGAAAAAATTGCCAGTTTAAGAAGGCCTTTTTTAAATCGTCGCCCAACCTTTTTTTTTTTTTTTTTTTTTTTATAAATAAATAAAACAATGTGAAATTTAATTGTGGACAAAAAGTGTTTCAAAATGCATCAAAAGCCTCCTCAGAATAATTAAAACTCACTTGAGGTACACAGGAGATGTTGATGGTTAATGTGGAGGTTCGATTGTGTCAGATTATATCCTTCCAAACTTGAAAAAAATAGACTAAAAATGATGTCCAAAATCAATCGCTCACTTCTTCTGCCTGTTGTGTCTTCGCTAGTGGAGCGCATTTCAACGAATTTGCTAAAAGAATCGGAACAAACTTGTGCGCAATAAGCGTTTTGCGCTCTGCCGAATTTGAGCTGAACCTACTGGATGAGCAAACGCGTGCGCAATCTGCAATTTTGCGCTCTGTTTGTACAAATTTTGTACAAAAAATGTCGTTAATTTTTTTTCCCGATCTCGCCCCAATAATGGTTGATGTGCGTGTGAGCGTGAGACAGAGCCCAAATGCGTGAGTCTCACGCCTAATGCGTGAGACTTGGCAGGTCTGGTTTTGTTTTATTGTCACTTTGGGCTTATTGCATCTCGCGAAATTTGAACGACAAACGACACAATTTCTGACCGCGTTCATGTTCACGCTGCTCTAGGAACAAACCTCCATACATCCCATATCTCTGGAACCCTATATCGTACAAACTAAATAAAAACGATAAACTCGTCCCCACTCCTTAATTTTCTCTAACTTATTTCACTTTCAGAAAGCATGTCAAGTCATGTTTAGGGTTTGTTACGTCCAGTTTGGGTCAATAGACAAACTCCTAAAAATGTACCCCATTCAGCCGCACGAGGTCTCTTTTGTTAATATTATCTCCATCAGTAACCAACCCGACGGGCCGACGACTAAATTAATCTTCATAATGGATTTGGCAAAATGTACATTCTGAGACCTGACCGACACACTGCTCTAACCAATTTTGTGAATGGACTTATTCAAAAGGAAACTTAATGCCGTTTTGCTTAACAACTTTGACCAAATGCAAAGCAAAGTTCTTTTTTTTACAGCTTCAAAACAGGCTTTGACGTGTGTGTATAAGTTTCACCATAGAGTAAGGAATGGTTTCACAATTCTACCGCCATGGTTAAACTCTGAAACTGCAACATTATACCTCCATGAACAGACCGTATTCTAAAACGGTATTCATGTACCCATTTGAGTTTACTGGCAAAAGGTCCAAGGTCGCCACCCACTGTCAACCTAAAGTGGTCCCACGGCGACCTTCTTCACCAAGCAACAGGTGGCCTGTCTCAAACCAGACAACACACCACTCACAATACACTGACCAGAATGGCTCTTTGTGTAAGGCCCCCCCTCCAACCCCAATATGTTATTAATTGTAAAGTTCCCTTAGACACCTTCCAACCTATAGCCGGCCCTACCCAATGTTTCCAAATTATTAAGCTTCCGTTTGATCCCATCCTTGTTCATCATGATAATTCTCATGCCGTTTGGAAGTGAATGCTTTTTTATAAATATTCTCCATTTAATCTTTTCAACAAATGAGTCACCCGCAGAAAGATTTCTAGGAAGTCTGATAACAACGTCGACCAGTGGTTGACACATGGTCACCTGCGAAACATCAATCTACGGTACTTAATCCATTCAATGCAAATTCGGTCAAATTCGTGAGATTGGTTTCGGATTTGTCCTGGCACCCAGCCTCTTCGACCCTTTCGACCCTGCGCGGCAATGAATGAACCAATCCGGAGAACCATGCTTAGTACAACATGAAAGTAACCTGACCAAAAAGGGCGGATCGAATGGCGGGTGGGCGTTCAAGGGGCAATGAATGAACCAATCCGGAGCACCATCTGCGAAACACTGTCCAATGAGTCGCCTGTCAGAAAGATTTCTAGGAAGTCTGGTAACAACATCGACCAGTGGTTGACGCACGGTCGCCGCCCAAACTTCCTCCAATCACATGACTTGTAAGTGCGAGTTTGGATCCGGGTTTTGCAGACTTGCAACCCGACGTCTGAAACCACACAAACGTATTGAATTCCACACAAACAACCGTGTTGGATTCCACAATGATGCCATACCACTGGACCTTCTAATTTTCAATCCAAGATGGCGCAGGTTACGCTTTTAATAGTATAGATAACATATAAAATTGGATGTTTTATCAGGGGACTTCGTCACGCGGGGCGCGCTCCCCGGCGGATATTGACCAGAAAGTTTACATGAGAATTAATTGATATGAGAATAAACTAAAAATTAATTAGGCCGACGATCTGTTACTCCCAAAAGCGGTGGTAAAAACAGTAGATTAGATGTTGCACAGCATGTTCCGAAAACTCGCTTTATTTGGTGCTCAGACAACTTTGTATGCGTCGTTGGACGTACGCTCAATAAATCACGATGAATGGGGCCTTAGACTCTAAAATCGTGTACACGTCATTGGAAACAAAGCAAAAATCATTCAACATATTATAGCAACCAATCATTAAATATATTTATTTTTCAATACAATTTTGCAGAAATTGACTTTGTCGTTAAAGTCCATACCAACTGGCACGTTTTTTTTTATCTGCTGTTTACCAGAACTTCTTCCTTTTCAGTCAGATAAACTTCGCGGCTATTAGTGGCTGTGATTATGAGTTTGTTTTAAAAGAGGGTACCACTTTCATACATTCCTTTTTAGTCGGATTTCTCCTCTGCTATTAGCAGCGGTGATAATTGTTGAGGGGGGGAGACCAGACTTACAATGTAGACCACTCAAATCCGTGGCTATCGGTGACTATGGATTTGTTGCTAAGGGAACCAAATACCACTGCTGATTCCAAATTCAGCGTGTTATACATTGTCCAATTGGCCCATCTCCATATAAATTAACCAAACTGGACGTACAGACCCTCAAAATAACAAGGCACATGTTTCACAAACTTCGTAGTTTGGGCGGGACTCAGGATGTCCATTTTGCCAAGTGTAACTGAATTATACCAAATGTGCTCAACACAGTAAAATAAGTGTCATTGGAGCAGTGTACGTGCTATATTTTTAGTCGACTAAGTATTATTACCCTTACAGTCATCTTAGCTGGGAAATACTCAGTGTACTGGATAAAATTGGTACAATGACAAAAGCCGATTACATTAAAACTATGCATAAAAGAGGCGAAACATAATCCACATTGCGGATAATGCATTGGCCCGCTCGATCAACACTAAAATATTACGAAATACCCTACATATCATGCCAAGTACCATCATTGCCAAGTATACCCATCCCCAATATTAAAGCTCAATTCCAGCTCAATTAAGACAGCAGATGGTCTACTAACAAGATATTCCCCAAATTACACTAAGCTGCCTTACCTATACAGATTAAGGAGTTTAGCAAGTTAAAGGCCTTTTCAGTGAAACCACGTTAAAACCATCTTCAAAGTATAAAGTAGGTGACATGCTTAAAGAGAACTGAAACAATCAATTAAAACTCAAAAGACATTTTAACACCAAGTAACTGCCAATAACATCATATAATACAGACAAATTTAACACGGTTTTTAAGCCAAGATGGCGTCCGACCGCTTTCCGTGCAAGTGAAGTTTTTTTCTGGTTAAAAAATACACACTTTTCGTGAAGTTTTTCCATTAAATTTATGTTTATATTACAGAACACATATAGTTCTAATATATCTATGGTTTATTGGCCATTTTGGAGGTATTTAAAACTTGTTGGCGGCGATCTGGACCTGTTGTCGGCGTTGTCGGCTTGTTGTCGGCTTTTAGTAGGACCGCCGCAGGGGGCGAGGTAATATCTGAGGGCTGAATTTTATTTTTTCGTTTTGGGTTTAGCTGCTGATTTTTTCTTTCTTGTTAGTAACTAAGCGGCCACTCTGGAATTCGAAGTTAAAAGGGGAAACTTAAATATAATATAATAAATTAATATTGTTTTAAACTCCATGAAATACATTTTAAAAAAGGTAATGATCATCTTGCATATTGTATCACTATCACCCCTGCGGTATAATAGAATTGTCCAACTGCGTCGAAAGACAACATGGCGGATATTACCGTTCCTTACTAAATTCAGGTAAAAAAACACCTTTTTTACAATTAAAAATACAATATTTACAACAGTTTGAAAATGATTTGAGTGCATATGACTCTTGAGTCTTGTGCAGATATTTAACGGTTGACTTATGTTCAAATGTTCTGTTAAAATGCATTTAAAAATTGTTGTCGTGAGTTGTCGTGAGTTGTCGTGAGTTGTCGGTATTTAGTTAGTGCGACCCAGAAGACCCGCTACAATCAACATATCACAAGAATGTCAGACAACTCGTCCGTCGGACAACTCGTCCGTTCGGACAACTCGACAGTTCAGACAACTCGACGGTTCGGACAACTCGACGGTTCAGACAACTCGACTTTGAGACAACTCGACGGATGGCCAAGACAAGTCGACGGTTGAGCGGCCGACCTCCGTAACTGTCATGTTTACACGAACTTTCCTGTATAATTCCTGCGATTCTATTATTTATCAGTTATTATTTATCACAAGAAAGTGTGGTGTCCCAGTGAAGACATACTTGCTAAAAAATATCTGTTAGTGACTCTATCTCGATACTTTGTGAAAAAAACAGACTATGATCTCTAGTGTATAGCCAGCCAGCTAGCAGTTGTCTTCAATTTATTCAAAATAACAGGTTAAAAAAAAAAGTTTAAACATTAAATAATTAAAACATTATAATACAGCTCTATTTAGAAGATTTACTTTTATTTACTTTATTACCAACAACAACAACTCGATCAGTCATGTATGGTACAAAAATAATTAAAGTGCGGGGTCATGGATTCATGGTAAAAAAAACTTTAAAAAAAACACGTATCAATTATACGTTTGCCCGGATATTAAACCCACCCACCATAATATACCCCCACCCCTGGGGCCGGAACGCCCGTGCATCATTGCCAAGTCACTAGTCAGTACATCCCTCCATCCCAAGGCCGCTATCTACCCCTCCCGCGCAGGCCATCCGTCGACTTGTCTTGACCCCAAGTCGAGTTGTCTGACGGTTGAATAAATGGAAAAGTTTCCGTATGGCGCCACCACTTTTTCATTCGAAATAAAATAATATAGTATCTAATTTACCTGATTGATATATCCCTTTTTGTAAAAATGAGTGAAAAAGTGGTGGCGCCATACGGAAAGTTATCCGAATAAATCATCCGTCGAGTTGTCCGAACCGTCGAGTTGTCTGAACCGTCGAGTTGTCCGAACGGACGAGTTGTCCGACGGACGAGTTGTCTGGTCTCCTATCAGATCAATGCTAATGCTAATAAAATGGCATTCTATTTCTATTTCTAGCTAATTAAATTAGTGCAGTTTAGTTTTTTTTTAGTGAATTTTCACCCATATATTTAAATGTTACGTTATCCTTACTCTTACCTCTAACGATTCTGAAAAAGAAACGTTGAAACTGGCAAGTATTTTTTGTTCCAATAGCAATGACTTCCGTCTATCTGATGATAACTTCAACGGACTCGACACCGTTTTATTCGTTACACACTACTCACACGGCGGCGACGTACGGTACGCTTCGCTTTGGTCAGTGATCAGTCAGCCAGCGTAAACGTGACATTTTATCAGTGGTGTGGTAAGCTTGGGCTAGCTTCGCTGCTGCTTGATCGTTCCTGTGTTCACAAAACAAATGAAACGTCAAAATGGTCGAGATGGTCGAGATTTTTGCACAAAACTTCAATCGAACATTAAAAAAATGGTAGGCGATATCTTTTTAGTTGTTATGGCGACTTAGTCTGGACATCACACCTTTTAGTCCTGTTGCTTTTGGTGGCAATACAGGCGGGAATAAGACTTATCAAGGCTGGTTCCGCCCGAGCTAAACTATGTTATGGAGAAAGGTAGATGCGGAAGTTCGGGAACTAGACACAAATAAACTTGTACAAGTCGTTCGACTAAGTGCACCGGCATTGTCACATGCGGCCCAAAATTTCATAAAGCTGTTTAGCAGAAAATACTGTTCGACAATTTTTTTTTAACGAAAAGAACAAAATGAGTGGGGCACCAGTCGCAACAGTGTAAAATGTATGGAATGGTGGCTGGCAACCTGTTTTTCGCTCAGCAAGATATTCCTAGTAAAAAAAAGTCGCCGCGTATAAAATAAAAAAGTCGCCTCTGGAAAAAGTTGCCGCATAACAAAAAAAGTCGCGCGACCCTGAATGAAAAAAAAAAAAATTGCCGCAAAAGCAGTCTCCGCCAAGAATTTTTTTTTCGCCAAAGTAGCCTAAAAATTCACTACGGCACGTGGATCGTCGTTCGTCTGGGTGGTTCCGTAGGGTGGGGAATGGGTAGTTGCGATAACGTAACCCTCCTGGCGGCCGTCGGGAGGAGGGTTACGTTATCGCAACTAGGGAATGGGGAACTTCCAAAGCTCACAAGATGAACATTGCTCTATTCTGATTGGACCAAACAACACTATTCGGGGCATTATACCATTGTTAGATGTGTCCCAATTTATGTTATGCATCCAACATTCAACAAACTTCTAAACAGGGCTCGATTGGTCATCGAAGTTGCAAGAAAATAATAAAGAAACTTTAAACCGCAGAGTTAAATTGGTCCACTCCTTTCCGTATCCATGGCCCCAGCACCATTGCAATCCTTTTCTTTCGCCTGAAATAATAAACCCGCTAAACGATCATGAAACTTACCGATCTATACAGATTACATGTCATTGTTTTTTTTTTTAAAAGGACCAGTCTAAAAAATAAAGTCGGCTGTTCCACATCATTTTAGATTATTGCCAAATCAAAAAGATTCCAGATTGTGACCAGTTTATACAAGTTATGCTCCATTTTATTCACCTTGACACTCTCTGCACCAAAACAAAACAGTGATACAAAAATAAACAATAACATATGCAAATAATTATTAGCATAAAACAAATCTAAACAAATTTAAAAAAAATCCTTGACAATTCTCCACATTGACAATACAAGTTATGGACAGTAAATATGCAAAGTATTTGCTAACTCATTTTGTGACAACCTGCAAAATGCTCACCCGATCACCTCTGCTATTGCTTTTCATCGTTATCTTTTCTCTCATAAACTTGTTGTTTTAGATCGTATTACATCAAAGACTGATCTCTATTTTACTTAATTTAGACAAGCATTCCAGTTCTAATAGCTAGTAATAGAATATAATATAGCAACCACCTGCAACTGTAGGACACAACAATTCCACTTTCAAATACTAGAAATGCCTATCAACCACCTATCCTACTGTGAACCTACTTAAACCATACATTTGTATTTAGTTAACTCTGTAGGTACAATCTGCAAGGTTACAGCTGCTAACCATGTTTCCTATAGCTTCCTGATGTTGTATGTCTTGTTTACAATTACTTTGTGATATATCACAGATTAAAGCTTCAACATGCTTGGGTCGTTTGTTTTTCACAGAGCAAAACGGTTGGGCCAAGCATGTTTATCTAAAAAATAGGGAAAAAGTGGTGATTAAACATATAATTAAGCATCTCATATAGCCTAACATTGCTTTACCACCACCAGAATAACCATGGATTAAACTCTACAGACATTGAGCTGACTGCTTATAACCTACAGCCTTAAAGGAGTACATTTTGGTAACACCAAATAAATCAAATGTAAATGTTAAAGTCCATACTTTATAACATGTATAAATCAGTTACTAACAAACATCACTCAAGTTAAGATAGCTGATACACACAACTTCTAACCTAAAGCTGATTAGGCCAAGTAAAACAAAAAAAAACAGTTGATTGTCCGGGTTTTAGCAAAAAGAGGAGGGTGTGGGTCTTTTCTTTCTTTTTCTTTCAAAGGTGGACGCCAAACATTATAATTCAAACTGGCCACCACTTCTTCAGTTTAAAAGTCACCACTTACTTTAAAGGTAGTTAAAAGTTCTTAAAAGATAAGCAAGTTTAATGAGAAATACAAAGAAAATTTGTCTCTTTAAAAAGAAAATGTAAAATAAAAAATAATTAAAATAAGGATAAGGCCTCAAAAAAGGATGAGGGAGGGGTATTTGTTTTTATTTGGCCTTATATTCAAAAGGATAGTTGTTAATTAAGACTACATAAAAGTATCATTTAACTAGCAGAAAAGCTACAAGATTCACAATAACAATTAATTCAGACAGAGCAGCAGAGAGGCAACACACACCCAGACCAGCCAAAGGTATACATTGAGCATGACAGCAAATCCTCTCTGCATTATTCGTTCCATAATGACATACAAGTATTATCCATTCATTCAAAGAAATTGTTCTGCAAGCATGCCAGACCAGGGTATATTTTATAAATATTTTAACTTAATGGCTCTAAATATCAATAAATACAATGGTTACCAAAGTAAAGTTGCAAATGCCTTTTGTTATCCTAATTTTATCCATCAACTGGTTATTTACTTTGAATGTATGTTGGTTAGCATGAAGGTACAAAATCAGATTCTCGAAAGATTTTAATTACACGTTTAAAGGAACGTTACAGAATTGTTTTTTGCAAACAAAACAGTTATTTCTAATAAAATATGACATTTGCGACATAAATATTTGAAGGGATGTTAACTATCATCATCACTAGACCTGTAAGTTTATGTAAATCTGTGACCTTGGGAAAGTTTTTTTCTTACCAATTCTGTAAAGTTCCTTTAACTGTAATTATTTAATTCTTTTGAACAACTTACTTTTTTGTTTGTAAAATTAAACTCTTTTTAATTTTAAGAAAGGATAACATAAAAAAACTGTTAGGATTATTATTTGAAAACTTCATAAAACACCACCATGACTTTAAAATGATTATAAGTAAATGCTCTTAAAAATGCTTTTCCTCAACTAATTTTCCTGGTTTATTTTGGCCCATCACGGGGAGGCTACTTCTTGCCAAACTTAATGGCGTCCAGGGCTCGATTGATGTCTCCATTCTTGGTCTCAAGGAGATGAGTCAGCCAACCACCCTCATTATCATAACCCATAGCTTGCATGTAGCTCAGTGCATTAGCAATGCGTTCATCTAGACAAAAGAAAGGCAAATATATTTAGCATATTAGTTTATATTTCATTAACAGTATTTTCAACTTTTACTGGTTATAGATGATTGAAATTATTGTTCATTATTCAATAAAAGAAACAGGAAACAAATACAATTGAGGTTTTGGCTTTTCAGAAGCAAAATATCTGATTGTGTGGACCAAAAATTTGTCCTTCATTGTCCATCAAAACAGATGGTGCTGGTTTAGATCTTCTAGAACTAACCCCAGAGTAAGATTCATTCAGCACCCTATACTTCAATTCCTAAAAGACCATGTATCTAACCAACACTATTGACAATTATTCTGAAAATCTAGTTTCACTGGCAAGGACTTTTGCATCCTCTAATGGCAACGTTTTTTTTGCAAATTATTATCATTCTAATATGACAAAGCCCATTGGAATAGACCCAATGCAATGGTAAACCTTGTTCAGACATTTAACTTTCTAATTTCCCCCAAAAAGAGGAAATGGTCGATCACACTTAGCCCTGGCGGCCTTACACTTTCGTATTGTACTACAGTGACGTCCTGGACATCAGGGTATATTTCTGGGGCGGAAAATTTTCACAGCTTCATAACTCAAATCTTACCTGCAAAAAAGCACCAATTTCAACAAATTCACATTCCATGGCAGCATATGTTTTTCTGCGGTGGGTTTTGATCGTCATATATTCTTCACAAATCCGTTATTTTCATGAAATAATGCAGCTCCCAACGTTAAGGAATTCCCGTTTTTGTTCGTACTCTCACAGTCTGCCGTGTGTACGGAAGACGCACGACGCGCACATTTTGAATTGTGTTGCGTGTTAACGCTGTAAAGTCAAGATACGGTGACCAAGAATTCATGCGTCTAAGCTTGCATCATGCGTCTTGCACGCGAATGTATACGCGTACGCACGACAACAGACAACACTTTGAGAAAACGATCGAAACGGGAATTTTTTTCAATGGAAGCTGCATTATTTCACTAAAATGAGGACCAAAACCCACCGCAGAAGAATATATGCCGCCATGGAATGTGAATATGTTGAAATTAGTGGCTTGTTGCAGGTAAGATTTAAGTTATGAAGCTGTGAAATTTTTCCGCCCCAGAAACGGGCCTCAATAGTTAGGACTCTGTTCCTGTGTACAGAGAAAGATTCCTATTTGGGGCTAGATCACACTTAACTTTTGAACAGCGTTTTTCAGTTTTCTATGGCACTGTTATGTTTTAAAAAGAAAAAATCAGCCGATCAGGTGAAAAGTTACATGCCTGCTTGTGCTCTTGGGTAGATTAAACCTTTTTCACAAATCGTTGATTCATAATTGTTTTTGTAAAATCCTGCACTTTTATCATCGAACATGTGTAAGATTGATGTTTACCTGGGTGGGTGCTGATGTGCAGATCTTTCAGTTTGTCAGCTTCACCATCTACAGTCAGGTCAGTTTGAGGGAAGGTTGGAGCAGATGGTGATGGTTTAGATTGACTGGAACTGCCTCCAGTAGAGTCAGATTCATCTAGCATAGTCCATCCAGATTCCTCACGACGACGCTGCCCATCATTTCCCTCTGTATCCTAAAGTTGGAAAAAACAAAAACGATATTTATATCAATATATATATATGGTTTGTGGTAACACCATGTGTGTATCTACTTGCCAGGTAGAGATTGTTCTTTAGAGGCTGTCTTGCTATTATATTCTACTACCCCGGAGTAGAATTTTTTGGATTGTTCGAGAGACTTCTAAGTTCTGAAAAGAACTGTCCTGCTTATTGACTACTACCTAGGCAAAAGGTTGAAAATTGGCCGGGACTACTACTTTAGCTTAAAGGATCGTTATTAACTGCGGAGTCAGTTCTTAAATTGGTCTCAATGTTACAACTAGCTTGCTCTAGTCATCGTCAGGAGATATTTACATCCCTAATATCAGCAAATGGTTTTGCATATTTAAGATTCACAGCATCTCATACATGAGAATTGAACTTTAATCCTAGTTTTGTTTCTGTAATTATTTACATCATTAGCTCATAGAGATATTTGATTATGATTAAAATGGTTTATATATTTAACACTTTAATCAAGATGTTTTAGATGTTTTAGCGCACTTAATGAATGTTTGTAATTTTTCCTAAAACTTCTGGTAGCAATGTCATTTCTTCTTTTGGAGATACTTTTCTTATTTCTCAAATCTTTCTTGCTTTTTCTGTACACTGCTTGACATCCATGCACATTAAATGTGCAACACCATTATTTGCTCAAATCAAACACATTAAGTTGATCAGAATCCAATTTAAAAGAGTTTAAAACATCAAACCATTTCCTTTAACAAAAAGCTACTTACCATAGCTTCCTGAGCCTTAGCCCCTTTCATCTCCTCGCTTGTTCCAGGTGACGCTTCAGAAACAGTCTCATCCTTTGCAGCTTCACCCCCCTGTTCTTTCTCTTCATCGCTTGAACAATGATACTTCCACTTTCCTTTGCCCTTTTTGCACTTCTTGCTGCCATGACCATGGCCATGTGGGTATCCGCCGCCATAGAAGCGACGCCCATGCCCACGTCCACCACCACACTTGCGACGTTCACCATTGTGCGCCACATCTATGTCAACATCAATGCCTAAAAATATGGTAAAATAAATTAAGAGTTAGTAAAATGCGGTTTAATTTGAATAGCCTGCACGGCTCGAACAATAGCAGTTGACTGAGACAAACGTTTTGGATGTTGGGGAAGATTAATTTGCAGTTTAATAGCACTCCGCACTAACGACATCACTTTTTCTCAAAATACCCGGCTGTCAGACAAACATTTCACTACTTTAGCATCACGCCGTCGCCATCATCAATGCGCCACATAGCATAAAACATGAAATAGTGAAATTTTGTATGTTTTTCTGAGATCCAGGTACCAAGCTTCTATTTTTAGCATATAAGTGCAGAGTGCTTTTGAGTTGAACTGTCCTTGCTTTCTAAGCCAACAATAACAAAAGCATGTGGGTCATTCAGTTAAGTTGTGGACCACAGCTCCACACAAGGTACAGTCGACTCCCGTTATTACGAGCTGGCATGTTACAAGGTTCCGGTTACTACAAAGTTTTTTGCCGGTCCCGAACTGCCCCATGCGTGTTTCAATGCATTAAAATACTGATTATACGAGCACGGTAGTAGCGAGAACACGGTTATAACGAGGTACTTTGGGTGACCCATTACAAGCAAAACATTGTTAAAAACCCTTTTATAACGAGAACAATACAAAAACCAACAAAGGAAATACCTGTACAGGCTGTAAAGTATTTGTGGCTTTTACGATACACAAAAGAGATGTTTTGTTAAATGGACGCTACCGCTAATCCGAAATCGGGAGTAGGCCTGGGCGAATAATTCGAATATCCGGTTAATGGCGAATAGGTTTTCCTATCCGTAACCGCGAATGCCTTTTTTTTCTTAACCGGATATCCGCATAGGGCGCGAATACCTATTTACAAACCGGATAATTCTGTAATTACAACCGAGAAACCGGATATTCTTCAATATCCGAATATCCATGGACGTCGGTCGACAACTGACATGAATTGTTTTGTCGGAATCCGGATGAAACTTCTATTAAAACAGCATAAAAAAGCATATATTAAGTATTAAACTATGCTCACCTCCTTGAAGAGTTAAAACGATGACATTTCTGACGTAATTTGTTCAAAGATTACAAAAGTTTTCCTTCACGTAGAGTCAATCACGATCAAAAGAAAAAGCAAGTCGCCATCTTAAAATAAGATCCGGTCATTTTTATGAATGAACCGAGTGACACTGGTCTAAAACTAATATCAATCTGCCCATAACATCCTATAGACCTTATCGCAAATACCAATGCGCAAGCGCAGACTGTTGAATGAGGTGCATTGTGGGATATATATGAATCAAATTTTGCTACCAGCTAGATCACAATGCATCTAATTCCAAGCTTTACGCGCGCGCCCCAGTATTTGCGAAAAGGTCTATTCACAAACGAACAGCGCCCTCTAGCGGCAAAAATTTTTTTTTTTTAAATTATTTCTTTTTAAATAGCGCCCTCTAGCGGCAAAACAAAATCTGAATATCCGGTTAATTTCGGATAGTTGGCCAGCGGTATTCGAATAACAAAATTTCACTATTCGCCCAGCACTAGTCACGATTGAGTCGGCAATTGTTAATTCCAAACTCCGGACAATGGAGGGATTATGAGGTTTCCATGGTTCAACAAACAATCCAGAAATCTTTAGAAAAGATACTGTTCCACTGAGTTTATAAGCGCACAAGCATTTTCAGAAGAAAGAAACCACCTTCAATATTGCGTGATCAATATTATTGAATGCAAAGCAATATTTTACCTGGTATCCCACACTGGCAAAGAACCATCTAACATGGCACAGGTGTTTACCAATGAAAATGAAGATTCTGTTTTTTTTGTTAACTGCTAGCTGCGACTAGGTGTATTGCACGTGCACACACGTGCATGAGGAATATAAAACTGAACAGCAAGATCTTCCCTGGTATCTCGCGTTAGCAATGAACCATCTATTATTACACTAGTGGTTACCAATGAAAATTCAGCTTTTATTTTATTGACTGCTACGGGCAAAGTTTTTCACAGGGTGTGCAATACGATTGTAGCAGCAAGATTTTCCCTGGTATCTCGCAGTAGCAATGAACCATCCAGCATTAAACAGGTGGTTACCAATGAAAACCAAGACTCTATTTATTGCATTGGCAATAAACTGCCGGCGACCAAAGTTTTGCAAGGGAAACTTCCCAAAACATGAACGCAAGTTAAAATCTCACACATTTTTTCAATCTTGTAAAATGTTAATTGACTTTAAAATTGAATTTAAAACTAAAGTAAATTAGTTAAAACAGTTTTATTAGCCCAATTTTGTGCTTGTTTGTGCAGTACATCGCACATACTACTCTATGCACACAGTAGTCAATTGCAGCTCTGCTATGCATCTGTGTACACACGTGGGGCCGTTATGTCATGTACACAAGTACACGTGTTGTGTGCATGCACAGTGATGTTGTATGTATCTATATTTAGCGCGCTGCGTTTAAGACGAGATTCGGATAATACAAGGAAAATGGGCCAGTCCGGCGGACCTCGTATTAACGGGAGTCGACTGTATACAGGAAACCAAATTATGTCACACAAAAATGTTGACAATATTATCTTCATTGAGTGTGAAAACGACCTTTGTGGGCTATTCAATCGTGTGTATGAACAATATCAACATCAGTAAACCTACCTTTATAAAGGTTAACAAAAATAATTTGTAGGGTTTTAAATGGCACACATTAGGTCCCCGAAGTTCAAGAAATGACCCATAATTCAGAACACTTACCGAGGGGGTCCAGCATTTGTGCAACAGACTGCCCAATATCACGAAGAAAGTTGGCTGGGTCAGGGAATCCTGGACCATATCCTTGGCTTGCGTCAGCCTGGCTTGTTCCTTCAGGTTTTGGACCTGCACCCTCAGACTTCTGCTGTGGGTTGTCTGTGCTGCCACATTGCTGTTGCTCACGCTGGCAATACTGCTGTTGTTGTTGTTGTTGTTGCTGCAACCACCAATGGCGCCATCCTGGATGACCATGCCCGCCGCTAAAAGCTCGCCACATACCAGGATTACAACCAAAACCCTATTTTAGAGAAAATGAATATTCTCAAAAAGTTATTTAAAAAGCCAGCGTTGTAACCAAGTCATTTTTCCTCAAGTCAAATCAAATCACAGTGAAATTTTCGCAAGTCAAGTCAAGTCACATAATGTCCCAAAATAAGTCCACTCTCATTAAAGACAGTGGACACTAAAGGTAATGTCAAAGACCAGTCTTCTCACTTGGTGTATCTCAACATATACATAAAATAACACACCTGTGAAAATTTGAGCTCAATCGGTCGTCGAAGTTGCGAGATAATAATGAAAGAAAAAAACACCCTTGTCACACGATTTGTGTGCTTTTAGATGGTTGATTTCGAGACCTCAAATTCTTAACTTGAGGTCTCAAAATCAAATTCGCGGAAAAATACTTCTTTCTCAAAAACAATGTCACTTCAGAGGGAGCTGTTTCTCACAATGTTTTATACCATCAACCTCTCCCCATTACTCATTACCAAGTAAATTTTTATGCTAATAATTATTTTGAGTAATTACCAATAGTGTCCACTGCCTTTAAATTGTGACAAACTTAAGTAAAATCAAATCTTTTCGTCGACTACCATTGTTTTCCACCTTTTCCACCTTTGTTTCAATTCAAATTGGTGACTCGAGTCGGACTCAAGTCCAAGTCACTGACTTGAGTCAACAACACTGTGAAAGGCATCGAGTCCTAGTTTGGATTGAACAAATTATTAATCTTAGATAATAAAATATTTATGACAAAAGTATTATAGCTCACCCCAAGTCTTGTTCGGCCAATCTGAGGTTTGCGGAACTTGACGAACTGGTGTTCCTCATGCAGTCCCTTTGACTCGCATCTTTTGCAAAGATCGTAATCTGGGCACTCGATACACTTGAAACGTGGTCCCCGGATAGGAGAATTACAGCCATCACAGACAACACCCGGATGAAAGATATCCTCTTCACGTACATTTGGGCTGCGGCCATCATATCCATCAGAGCCTCGACTAGTCTTAGTCTCTGTATATACATAACAACAATTGTTTCATATTTATCAAATACATCTCAGTTTGACATTTTACACTGTAATTAAATATAAAGTCTGAAATTTTGCCCATATTTAAATGCCTCTGCAGTGTTAACTATTTGTACATGTAGTTGTACTCGAAGTATGGAAAGATTAAAAATCAAGACTAAAAAACTAAGCCTTAAGAAAAAATTTACTGTCAACAATCATTTAGATGATTCTATATATATTTACTGGTAGGTCTCTTGACGAGTAGTAAAATAAAAGAAATTAAATTTTTGCACAAAATGGCAATTTTAGACAATGCAAATTGGGGGAAAAAAGAAAACTAAAGATACAGTTGGCATTTCAGTTTTGTGTGGTAAAAAATACCCTAAAAAAAATATCAGCTGATTCACTGAGATATGGAAGCTTGCACACTACTGCTGCAATTAGGCCTATAATGGGCTGATAGGACAAGCAAAGAAGAACCCACCTTTGACGAAGATGCGGAACACATCTCCATCTCTCTGGCCAAGAGCTTCTACTAATTCCTCATCACTGGAGAATGTTATCAGGTCTTCATCAGTGTCTGCAGTCAAAATGAGGAAGACAATGAGAAGAAATAATAAAAACTAGAATACAGTTATGGATATTATAACAAACTCAAAGTGGCTGAATATGGTTATGTTATTCCCATTGTAATAATGGAAAGTCAGGAAGCAACAATTGATACAAAAAAAATGTTCACTACACCTTCAAGCTTTCTTTTAAAGTTGATCTGAATGATAGGTTTTTTTTTTTTTTTGCAATTCACTTTGTTACTCAGAGTGTAGATCATCAGCATTGTTCAATGCGAGAAAATAATATATTTTTTAACCTACAAGTCATACAGCAATATTTCTTACTATTTAAAATAATCCAAACTATCCAAACTATCCAAACAAATAAAGAAAACTATTTGTGTTATCCCTTTCTCTTCCATTCAGTTCACTGGATTAAATCAATACAATGACACACTAGTGAATGAATTGTTGAGCACTGTGACTCCTCAAAGTTATCTAAGAGATTCATGTTGTAAGGGGATTGGAATGTCATAAATATTCATGAGCAATGGCCACTCATCTATTTAGCACAATCACTCTCTTTTAATGATGAATCATCTTGCTGTGAGTGATGCAAGACCTTCAAAAGTTATATTACAAGACAAAATAAACAGGCCCCAACCTTTGCAGACTTTGTTTTCATATTTTGATGGAAGCTATAATCTGGACTACTCCATTCCATGAGGGGAAGTCGAGTGAAATGGAAAAGACAGATTTCACCGTGTAATCATATTATGTGCCAATGCATGAACAATACATTACAATTTTGTTTCAATCATAGATCCTTGGATGTCACTGGATTTTTTTTCTTCAGAATAGAGATGCCAAAAATTCATCCACACAGACTGACAATTTTAACAACCCCTTCTAAACGATGTGGATGAACTATGTAGACAGCAACGTTGGGCCCAATTTTCATAGAGCTGCTAAGCACAAAAGTTTTCTTAGCATGAAATTGCTCCCTTGATAAAAAACAGGATTACCAACCAATTTTCAATTTCTTGCACATAGCAACAAATTGCAATATTATTCTGAAAATCATGCAGAAATTTGGTTTACAATCCATGTTTTATCAAGGAAGAATTTTTATGCTGAGCAAATTTTTGTGCCTAGCAGCTCTATTATTGGGCCCTTGTCAACTGTGACATGTTTCGCTCATTTAAACCAAAGTTCTTTCTTTGGAACAATGGCGTGAAGCAATAAACATACAATAACTATCCATATTGGATGAGCAATTGCCAATTGTGATGCCATGTAAGTTTAAGGTAATGCCAGAATAACGAAAAGAAATTTGACTGACCTTTCCAGGCCAAAGTAAAGTTGTCCGGTGATCCTAAAGAGGGAAAGACTTGAGCTACTTTCTTTGACATGTACTCATAGTTGGCTGCAACAGTCGGGTCCACAGAAAAGCGCCGAATTTCTTTGCCAACATTCTCCCCTCGCTTTAGGTACGCCTTCACGGTAAGTGCCATGTTCACCTTGTGTGCGTTTTCTCTTCAAGCATAAAGAAAGACATGTTTAATAAAACTATTACGAGGCATGTGATCAAAAATGAAACCCAAATTAAAATCAATAAATTAAAAATGCTTTGATTATCAACACAGCAAAGATGCACTATATACTCGGTACTTTCCCGAATTCTGTGACTGAACAAAACTACAGGCATATTTAGTCGGGTGGGATTCAAACCCATACGATGCCTGTCCTTTTTTTCACATAATCACAGTTATACACGTGCGATGCGGCAGGGGAAAAAAAGTGAGTACCGAGTAGAAAGTTGCCTTTTTTGAAGAAATTATTGAACGTAACTCAACAGAAGGGAAATACAAGCATTATGAATGTATATTGAGTAGGATGGGGAATAGAATGCTTTAGGTGTACAATACACAGGAAATTTCAGTTCTGGCTGGCTAACGGTCGCAAAACTTTCACCCATCAACGCTGATTTGAAAAACGTATAGCGTTAAAAAAGCCCTAAATATGTGACCCCTATAAGGCTCACAGGGGAGCCTTATAGTTTCTAGAAGTAGGTGTAGGGGTAGTTGCGATAACGTAACCCTCCTGCCAACGGCGTAGCTCAAGTCTTTCCGCCGTCGGCAGGAGGGTTACGTTATCGCAACTAGTGTAGGGGTAAAACCAAATAATTGTTTTATCAAATATCCCCAATGTTAATCCACTAACATTTATTTGATCAACACAACTTTTGTTCTCCATACCCATATACCATGGAGGTAGGATCCTACCTCCATGCATACACAGACTGAAGAAGGCCAGAAGAACGAGGGCTGGAGTTCAGAGTGTTCAATAATTACTTTTACACGGACGGAAAGCAGTTGCTACTATTTCCAATTTCAACTTCCTGAAAAATAACATCACAAATTACATAATATTTAAACAACTAATGTTTGTCTGTTTTATGGTCTATTTCTACCTCTATGGTGTGTTGCAATGGTCTGGAAAAACAGAGGATTCATTGCAAAAAAAAATAGAACTTAAATAAGGGATCGTACTACAATTTCAATGACTATATTTTTTAGGACAATAATACCATCTTACCACTTATTTTTTTAACAAATCAGCAACAAATCTCTCAAAACTCGCTTCGTCTTTTGCAGAAAATCCTGTTGATCGCTTGTGAAGTGTCTTGATAAAACGAGAATGGTAGTGTTTGGAAAAGAAGAGCCTTTATATAAGATTTGACGGAGTAACGATAGTTCTAGAATCTGTTGTTATACGTCCTAATAACGTTGTTGTGTGTACATTTAGGCCTACATTTGTTTATTTTGCGTAGGCAATAATAAAGGCTTGTCTAAAAATAGCGATGACATCATCATGAGTTGTGCGGATTGACCGCCGACATGTTGATGATTATTCAGTTTTGAAAGTCCGCCATTAACAATTTCCAAAATTCAGAAAAACAAGCTTTTGATGGATTTTTTAGGGCTTAGAATTACCATGGAGGTCCCACACGAGCGTAAAGAGGAAGGAAGTAATCGACAAAGCAGAAATCCAATGCTTTAAAATGTATAACATTGTGTTTATGTTGTTTTGTATAATGGAGGTGGGGGGGGGGGTCGACAAAATGTATAACATTTGTTGTTTATTTGTGTTGTTTTGTAACACAATGTATTATTTTAGTGATGTTTATTTATTTGTTTATTTTCTTTCGGGTTCGGGGACTCATAAATTAAACTTTCTGACCACGAATTTATTTTGGACCAATGTTTTCTGACAAGGTGACGGTGGGGACCCTTTTTACCATGGCTTTTTAAAATAAGTCCCACAACGGCATTTCTTGTTTAGTCCGAAATCACATGTAAACTTTTTATTCACTGATCGGATGCGAACATTTCCTCGTTTTGATACCATCATTAAAATATAACTGAATTGAAATAAAAATAAAATAAACACACGTCCCTCGTTCCGGGTCGCACTAAATACCGACAACTCACGACCCTTCACGAAAACTCACGACAACAATTTTTAAGTGCACTTTAACACAACATTCGAACATAAGTCAACCATTAAATATATGCACAAGAGTCATATGTACCCAAATCACTTTCAAACTGTTGAAAAAATTGTATTTGTAACTGTAAAAAAGGTGTTTTTTACTCCGAATTTAGTAACGAACGGCAACCCGCCGTGTTGCCGTTCAACGCACTTGGACGATTTTATTATACCGCAGGGGTGATACAATATGCAAGATGATTATTTACTCTTTTTAAAAATGTATTTCATCGAGTTTAAAACAATATTATTTTTAAGTTTCCCCTTTTAACTTCGAATTCCAGAGTGGCGGCTTAGTTACTAACAAGAAAGAAAAAATCAGCAGCTAAAACCAAAACGAAAAAATACAACTCAGCCCTCAGAAACTACCTCGCCCCCTGTGGTGTAATAGAATCGTCCAAGTACGTCGAAAGACAAAATGGCAAATATTTCCGTTCGTTACTAAATTCGGGGTAAAAAACACCTTTTTTACAGTTACAAATACGATTTTGTCAACAGTTTGAAAGTGATTTCAATGCATATGACTCTTGTGCACATATTTAATGTTTGAATTACGTTCAAATGTTCTGTTTAAGTGCATTTAAAAATTGTTGTCGTGAGTTGTCGTGAGGGGTCGTGAGTTGTCGGTATTTAGTGCGACCGCTCGTGGCCCTTTTTTTGGGGGGGGGGGGGCCACCATGGTATTGTTTGTATTGTTCCAGGCAGCCAGGGTAGCCTGAAGTGAGCCACCTTGCGACGGTGGTAACGATGTCATTAATTATAACTGGGCTCATTTACATATTGTTGTTATTTCATGACGCAGAATCGTACGATGGCTCGGAGAATTCTGATTGGTTGAATCCTCATGGTCTCACTCTGTGTTTTTCTGGTCAGGAAAATGGGCTGATGATCATCACATCAAGTAAGCTGTGTGTAAAAAGTCGTCCCTACATATTTTGTCACTTTGGAGTTGTATTCTTCTTCAGCGTTCTCCATTATTTATCTACGTGTCCTCATGTCGTACGATTTACTCAAGTATCCAAACTAGAGATGGCGGACCAGCTACAGCAGTGGCTGTTTTCGTCCGATCCTTTGGGGGATCTGGATCCAAGTTTACACTCTCCAGGAGGCAGTGATGTTTTACTGGATGATATTGATGGTATGTGTTAAAATGCTATGGAGCTATAGGTACTTTTTGCATTGTTTTTACAGGGAATAATCCTCACTCGTTTTATTTTATTTTATTATAAAACAACACATGATGACAAAACCCCACTTTTGTGTGGCTAAGGATTTTGACCTTAGCCACAAGTTGGTCTATAATCTGATAATTATCAACACACACCTTATTTTAATGTTAGTTCAGCATATTTTATTAAAATTTTAGTAATATTCGGCATATTGTTTTTTAGCATAATACTAAAAATAAATAGATCTACAACAATGATTTTGATGAAATACAATACTTTATTCATGATGTATTTGTTTACCCACTTCACTTGCTTGTTGCCTTTGTGTGATTTAATTTTTCTTTCAATTTGATGAATGTTGGATTTCAACGAAACTCCAGTAAAAATGCCCCATCCAACCAAAAAACCTAGACAGCAGACCATGTTTGGCTCATGTTGTACTGTTTTCAAAACTTAAAATTTTGACATCTAGGGTCATTCTACAATTAACATAAAAACTCTGTTCCTATAACGGGGTAACGTTGCATTTGCTATGATTTCCTGGACAAGGTTCCGTATGGCGCCACCACTTTTTCATTCGATAAGAAATAATGTATTATCTAGTTTACCTCAATGAGATATCCCCATTTGTAAAAAAGAGTGAAGAAGTGGTGACGCCATGCAGAAAGTTATCTGATTTCCCCACCACCCAGTGTCCAGCAACAACAAAGTTCCTCAAAATGTAGCCCAGTTTCAAGGTTGGTCTGCTCAGCCTCCAGCTGATATGAAGTTGAAAATTTGGGGTGCTCTGCCTACCGCGTCGTTGTGGCGCGCTGGAGTGTACGATACAAATCAGTGACTGTTTTGTTTATAAACACATCCGATTATACTATGTTGTACACAGTCGTTGCTGCAAGTGCAAATGGTCAATCATTTATGTAAGCGATTGAAAAATTCTATATGTTCTACAAAGCGAGTTGTTCGAAAGAATGGTTAAATATTAGTACAAAATATTTGATGTAAACTGATGTAACGTAGAAGTTTCATTGCTCATGAATGAGCGTGCACACTCATACCTGGTGTGTTGTTAAGCAGTCGTTGACTTACATCTACTACCCACGATGCTTCAGCAACAGACTTGACACGTGACCACATGATCTACCACAGCACCGCGATGACGCATTCAATGGGCAGGGCAACCCTCTATTCGGAACTTACATTGAAGTCTATTGTGATTGTGGACTATCCTATCATCATATAGAAGCACAACAAATGATTGCGAGTTCAATTAAATGCTTGATGTAAATCGATTTTAAAACTGTTTTGGAAAACCGTAGTAAATGGCTAGTGACACAGTGTCACTTGGGCACTAGTTAAGTTGGCGCTAGTGTGACCGTAGATGTCTTGAAACAATCTTACAAAGGAGTTAGCGCACCGTTGTTGGTTTAGCTGTATATAATAACTGCAACCATCATTAAAAAAGCAGAACACAAAGTTGTGACAACTCCTGCCGCTTGTGATTTGTCAGGGGTTGCCCTTAACTTTTTTTTCAACTGGCCAGCAGGACCAGTTGGCTTGATTTTTCACTGGTCCACCAGGTTTTTGACTGGTCTGTCAATTTTTGTATATTTTTTTTTTTTTAACTAATAGTATACTGTTGTATACATACCAACTGCTCGATTTCCAATTGCGCTATTTCAAAATTCAACATGAATTGCATTGCAACTTAACTGCATTGATGGAAGCCATACTTAATTTATGTGTACCAAGTTATTGTATTCGTAAGGGGGCTCATTAATTTGAGAGTATTTTTTCTTAAAAAATGTAATAACAATAATATTATTAAAATTAATTTAAAAACAGCTCAAATTATTTGTCAGAGTAAGTTGGAAAATTTAATATGATCTTTATTTAGGTAGTTTTTTTAGTCCATGGTTTATTGTAAGCACTCGACATCGAAGTATTGCTAAGTAAGAACTTTTTTATGATTTTTTTGTGTGTTTTACTAAACAAACAAAAACACTTTAAAACCGTCTGTTAAAATATCATTAACTTTTTATGTATTACCTTCATATCTACGGTGAGGAGGGTTACGTGCGATCGCTCAAGTTATTTTATCATGTATAAACATTGCCTATTATTGTAGTTTTAATCAGTATTCATAAAGATAATACATCGTACCAAAGTTCCCAAAATCTTCCCACTTTCGTCCAGAAAAAAAACCCAACAAAAAGTAGACATCAAAATAGTTGCAACATCCCTTAAGAAGCATATGAGTTTTACTGTATTTTTTCAATTATGTGTAAGGAATGGTCGGTGCCGGCGTCTGTTTTGTGAACAAAATTTTCATTCAAAAAAACGTTTTTAAAAGCAGCAAAAACAACTGCGCCTTTGTTTAACACATGATTGCATTCTAGAACCCAAGTCGTTCTTGAAATCATTCCGCAAAAACCCCAAACAACCGCGCATTTATTATGTGACCAATAAAACCATGGAGCAATAACCTAGATCGCCCGGGAAAAAAACAAGCCCCAAATAACAACAAAATTAAGCAAAATCAGGACGGAAGAATCTTACTAAACACAAACAATCCTTTTTGCTCATCCATAGTATCCTAACTTGGTAATTTTTGTTGAATGAAGCCTCACCGTATCGCTCGTTTTTCGTAAACACTCTAGACGTTATTCCCACACGGAAATCTGCTCCGTTGTAACCATGCTGCTGACAAAATGTGTTTTGCTTTGTGGTCTTTTGTCAAGGCGATTGAAGCTACTTTTGTAAGCTATTGCGTACTTTCATCATTAGAGGGCGTCTATTCTCACGCTATCGAATATTCTGAAACGCCCTCTAGCGTTCAATGTTTCTTACACTTTTTGCCACACGTGAATTAATACAAAGACTACAAGCCTACGCGTTGCATGATGGGAGTTTGTGTGTGTATGCAGGATCGTCGGAAGTTTGCCAGTGTTTTTACGTTTTATTCGAGCCTAAAAATAGTTTTAAAAATAGTCATTGTTCTGTAGTACCGCTGCCGATATTTTTGACTGGTCAGCCGGACCAGTTGGCAAGGTGTTTCAGCTGGCCTGCCGCGATTTCTACTGGCATTTGGCCAGCGGACCAGCATTAAGGTCGAACGCTGTTTGTTGTCTTGCGGACAAAAACATTAACAGAACAATGCAAAATAAATTTTGAATATTGTAAAAACTTCAGTCAGACTTTGTTGCGAATTTTTTTGGAAAGTAACTAGTCTAAGAACAAAAAGTTTGTGAAGAAAATACTCTGTTAATTTGTGGAATTATATGCAACAAACCCGTGGGACCTTGTGCGTAAAAACAAATTTAAGGCCTAGACTAATCAGTATCATTTGATGCAAAATGATATTTTTTACAATTTTACCCTGTTACAATTTCTTTTCACAACTGCTTCAACTCGAAACTTCTACCTTCATGATGCTATGTACTTGGTCGAATTTAATAACATTAAATTGAAAACTTTATAAACACAACATGAATTTGGACAGAGCCCGGGACCTTGGGCTGTGCCCTTTAGCCTGTCCTTATGGGGCTAAATATAGCTTCAGTTTTTCATGTGTCCAACCTGCAACTGCTACCGTTTGTGACTGATACTGATAGTTGCGATCCTTTTGTAACCCTCAATCCTTGCAATCATAGAATTACCTCATCCACTTTCACATCAAGGGTATTATTTTGGTTCGAACTATGGTGACGTCATCAGTGTTCTCCACACACGCAAACTGGGAGGGTGGGCCGCCCTCCTAAAATTTAGGCCGCCCTGCCAAAGAATTGGCCACCCTGCTTAAATAATTGGCCGTCCTGCCCAACAAATAGCAAACAGGCTATTTTTAGACTGCATTTTGTGTAATAAACAAACATTAAAACATGATGTACATTAGTTGCGATAGCGTAACCCTCCTGGCGGAGTCGGAGGGTTACGAGTCATACGCAATCTGTGCAGGGCGAAATGGTCAAACACGTGCAATTTCGACAGCTAGTCAACAGATTTGCTCAATTTTTACCCCTTTCGAAAAATCATGACACAAATTCTATGAACCAACCTTAATCCTCAATATCTAATGAATAACATTCAAAACACCATTGAGAAAGTATTTTGAAAAAAAAGTACAAAAACTTACCAGATCCCGGAGCGAAACAGTCACAAATTCCCCAGGTTCTATTTTGAACCTGTCGCTTCGCCATTTTGTGACTTCCCGATGTTCATTGCTGTTGGACTAAACCATTCTGTAAAAGGGGTGTTATAAAGCAGCACGGCAGTGCGTGTGCGCTGTCCGATTACTATGCCCGCTGTTCACTCACTTAGCGCACTGCTGCAACCCTTGTAACACCCCTTTTGCAGAATGGTTTAGTCAAACTCGGCTGCGGCTCGGTCGACAGGTCGTCAATTCAATTGGCTGGTGCCTGCGGTTGGGTTCAGCGCTTGGGTTCAGCGCTTGGTAACCAGCTACAGGTTCAAAAATAGAACCTGGGAAATTTGTGACTGTTTCACAGTTCGTGTTGATAGAATTTGTGTCATGATTTTTGAAAGTGGTAAAAAATGAACAAATCTGTTGACTAAAATATTTCGCCCTGCATCGATTGCGTATGACTCGTAACCCTCTGGCTACGCCGTCGGCAGGTGGGTTACAGTATCGCAACTAGATGTAAATGTACACACGACCACATGGTTCGTATGCCTGTGATCCACCACACACACAGCACGCACAAACGTTCTGTTGCCCATTGAAAAACCCACTGCATGCATAGTGCATAAACAGTCCGCACGCTGTGTTTGGCCGTTGATAGACTTCAACACAATACGCACGTTCACGAACGAGAAAGAATTGCCACACAGTGTATGCTGCACGCCTGTAGAATGGTACAATGTACAGTAGGCCTGGGCGAATTATTCGAATATCCGGTTAATGGCGAATAGGTTTTCCTATCCGTAACCGCAAATGCCTTTTTTTTCTTAACCGGATATCCGCATAGGGCGTGAATAGCTATTTATAAACCGGATAGTTCTATAATTACAACCAAGTAACCGGATATTCTTTAATATCCGAATATCCGCGGACGTCGGGCGACAACTGACATGAATGTTTTGTCTGAATCCTAATGAAACTTCTATTAAGACAGCATAAAACAGCATAAATTAAGTATTTAACTATGCTCACCTCCGTGAAGAGTCAAAACAATGACATTTCTGACGTAATTTGTTCAAAGATTACAAAAGTTTTCCTTCACGTAGAGTCATCCACGATCAAAAGAACTAGCAAATCGCCATCTTTAAATTAGATCCGGTCATTTTTATGAATGAACCGAGTGACACTGTCTAAAACTAATATCAATCCGCCCAGAAGATCTCATTCACAAACGAACAGCGCCCTCTAGCGACAAAAAAAAAATATTTTTCTAAATATTTTTTATTTTTTTTATAGCGCCCTCTAGCGGCGAAAAAACTATTCGAATATTCGGTTAATTTCGGATAGTTGGCCAGCGGTATCCGAATAACAAAATTTCACTATTCGCCCAGCACTAATGTACAGGCATGAAACATTCAACTTAACATGTACAACTTTTGCCGATTGAAGGCGCGCGCAATGCGGGGCAATGTTCACTCTATGTCGTTTTTATTTTAAACAAAGTTTTTGACGATGGAACATCTAATCACTTATTCATGTAAATGGTATTTGATGGAAAAAAGTTTATTTAGGGCAATATTAGGGCAATATTTTCCGCTTTGAAAATGCATGTGATGAAGGCCGTCCGACAATCACCCGCTTTCTAAAGTTCCTACACTGTGCGTGCGTCAAGGGGCTAATCCCTTTGAGGTAAACGCACGCGGCTAATCCCTTTGAGGTAATTGCGGCACACAAAGCAAAATGTATAATAAATTGTACGTTTTGATTTAGTTTTTAAAAATAAGGTCAATCATTCTCCTAAGGCCAAACAAAATAATATGCGTGTTTCCGACCGTCTCTAGAAAAACACGCAGACCCTGTGGAATTTTATACATGGTTATACATTAACAGACAAAATAAAATAAATTAACCCCGATCCCACTCCCGTATGACAAAATACCGCATGATTTGAGATTTTTATATTTATTTTTTCCTTTTTTTTCTAAAATGTTTATACATTGATAGGCTATAGAACATTAGATAATAAACATTTTCTTATGAGAAAAGACATCGTTGATCCATGGTTGATAGTATTGGCATTGCAATGAAGGACGGACGTACGTAGCGTGTGTGTAGTGTATGAGATCGGTTGCTGATGCATTGTACACGTGCAAGTTCGTAAAGCTAGCAATCTGTTAATTGCCAGGCCTGTGAAATCTTCGCTTTAAAAAGGATTTCCGCTCTTTTTAAATTTCCCAGTCCGCATTTTTCTTGTGTTCCGCTTTTTTCCCGTTCCTTGTTTTTCTTGCGGGCTCCGCTTTTTTCCAGTTCCGTTTTTATCTTCTTATTGTTTACATCCAAAATAGATCGTCAAGCAGCAGGTACCTGGAATTGTGAAGCACTTTAATTGCGATTTGATTTTGACATGTGAGTAGGGGGCTAGACCCAGTAAAATGCTCCGTGTTGGTCTTTCATTGGAGCCGTTGTTGTTAATTTAGCGCGATGTCTATTTTACATGTGCTTCAATATCATTGTTCCATAGCACCAATAGAGGACGCTTTACTAAAAAGCCAACACCTTGAGACAAGATTAGGCACGCATGGTGTTCCCCCACGCGACGTATGTTGTGTATGTATGGTGTGTATTTTTTTACGACAAGTAAAATATATGACAGTCGACGACGAGGACTCATCGCGCTTGTGGATTTATTCCTAAAGGAATGCTACCAAAATATCTTGAAAATGTTGATGTACAACACATTGTTACATATAAGAATTGTGGCCTATGTTTCTGTGAATGTGTTGTCTACGCTTCAGTTTTTAATAAAAGCCTTTTATTACGTTCGTAGTGCTGGCCAAAAATCCGGACAACAGTTTTCCGTTTTTTTTTTTCATGACGTGCTCACAGGCCTGAATTGCGCTGCTCAATCTTGAGATTGCACAACAGATGTTGATTGAGCGATGTTCGCCGACGTGTTGCGCTACGCTCTCGCATTTGCGCCGCCTGGAAGTGCACTAAAATTCCCACGTGACACGTCAAGTCTTGTCTCAATGCTTTTATTGCTGGTTCACGTACTTCATACCAATAGAGGGCGTTTAATCTCTCGCTATTGCATCGCTCCAAAACGACCTCTTCAATGTTTCTTGTATTTATTGACGCACGCAAAGTAACAACGACTAAAGAAATGAAATCTGCTTTTGTGTTCGTGAAATTTACAGACGTCGGAACGGTTGCTTTTTGGGGCTTATTTTCTGTGTCATTTTTAGAGATTTGCGAGTCGAACTTGGACATCGTTGATTTTACAGGAAATTTACATGCAAGGGCAAAAATATTTTCAACATTCGTTCCTACCCTAAGTTTTGAAGCAATAAAATAATTCATCAAAATAAAATGTGTTTTCCAGTGTCATAGGAAACACACATATTATTTTGTTTGGCCTAATATTGCCACTAAAACATATGGTCAACGTAGTTTTCAATTTACTGCACCTCACTTTTGGAACAATCTCCCTCTACATGTCAAACAAGCTACCACTATCTCATGGTTCAAGAGTCTTTTCATAACATTTCTGTTCAACTCATCAAATAGGTAATTTTCTTTTGTTCATCTGAGCGTTTAGAGACTTGCTTTTGGAGTTGTTAGGCACTATATAAATGCAGTTATTATTATTTACTTGATTCGGGGTTTGGGTACCCGTTTTACATCACAGTGTTTGGGAGAGAGTTTCCCATATATTTACTGTTACAAATAGTTGCAAACAACATCAACATTGTACTGTGAACTCGATTTAACCAAAACAGGTAGGGCTGCCACTTAACAAAATAGTTCACTTGAAAAAAAATAATGAATGAAAGTGTAACGAAAATACACCGTTTACAAATAAATTCCAGTCGGCACACTTTATTACTTCTTAAACTTTATTTACCAGATTTTAGGAAAGATTTAAGTAGAAGTTCAATGTTATATTTCAATGTGAAGAATTACTTTATACTTGTCAACTAAAAGTTTGATGACCTCTACAAGTTAAATTCACCTGTGCCGTATTTAGCCAAGGATTATTATGTTATTGTTTGCGCACCCTAAAAGTTATAAAAGACGAGCCAAATGTCATCGTCATCCACATCTAGGCCTACTCACAGTATGTACTTTATAAAAATAAAAAAATCTTCAATGGAACTTCCAGGGCCTAAGCCATTAGCTCACACACATTTCAGTGTCAACTACTGCGCATGACAGGTTGTTATACCTGTACAATGGTTTTGAATATACATTGAGTTCTCTATTTATGCATAATTAATTAGGTCCCGCCCCTTTCATTTTAGTTATCCAATGAGCATCAGTGGTATTGCACATGGGGTGACTACCTCAATCCCAACATGAACAGGATGATCATAGTCTGTGCTCGTTCCTGCACATGCCTTAGATGTGTTGCATTCTCTTGGAAACGGAGAGCTAAATTCCAATCCAAATCAAAACAATCATCTCCCTGCCAGCTACGTATTTTCTGTGTGTTTCAAGGCACCTGTAAAAGAGCAGTCAGCGTTTCAATGCACTGTTCAGGATTTGACTTGATGGTATCAAAACCACAGTGTGGTCTACATCCCTTGTGCACAGCTTCTCCTCATGAGCAAAATTACAAATTTGTATGGGATTGTTACAGAAAGGTAAATGAGAGCCTACTGAAACTCGATAAAAAATTTAATTGAAGGGGGGGGGTTTAAAAAATAAGTTTTGGAAACTATAAGTATTGCTTGACTGAATAAGCTGACCCCCTTCACTGACCAAAATCTTTAAGTTGCCGGTTTGGGTTGTAACAGTGTTATGGTTGCTACACATGTATAACACAATATCATCAGTTAAAAGTACTAAGGGCAGACGAAATGGATGTTCTATTTCCAGAACCAGACCACCCTAACCTAACACCAGTACCATAAATGTAAACGTTTTATTAGGCTTGGGGAAAAAAAAGATGGACAAAAAATAGACAAAGCAATGTACCAATTACCAACAGTGTCCACTGTCTTTAAAGGCAGTGGACACTATTGGTAATTGTCAAAGACTAGCCTTCACAGTTGGTGTATCTCAACATATGCATAAAATAACTAAGTTGTGAAAATTTGAGCTCAATCGGTCATCGAAGTTGCGAGATAATAATGAAAGAAGAAAACACCCTAGTCACACGAAAATGTGTGCGTTTAGATGGTTGATTTCAAGACCTCAAGTTCTAAATCTGAAGTCTCGAAATCAAATTCGTTAAAAATGACTTCTTTCTCGAAAACTACGATACTTCAGAGGGATCCGTTTCTCACAATGTTGAAGTTCATGATAATAATTAAAGGAAAAAACACCTTGTCATACGAAGCTGTGAGCTTTCAGATGCTTGATTTTGAGACCTCAAATTCTAAATCTGAGGTCTCAAAATCAAATTCGCGGAAAATTACTTTTTTCACTTCACTTCATTTCAAAGGGAGCCATTTCTCACAATGTTCTATTCTATCAACCTCTCCCCATTACTCATTACCAAGTAATAATTATTTTGAGTAATTACCAATAGTGTCCACTGCCTTTAAATGATATACAAAACACTTTGTAAAATAAACCATACCCTTCCTTTACCTTACTGTTGAGACACTTTACTTCAATTTTCCTAAATGCTCTAGTTAGACTCCAAACTTATTCAAAAGTTTGTTTTTTTTGTTTTTTTTAAATGAAATAGGATAAGTTGTTGTGAAGGGGTGGAGATGCACCTCTGGGCAAAAAATTAGGGTCACTAGAAGGCATTTGGTTGGAAAAATAAAACACTTGTACTTTTTTATATTTTTCCCTCAAGTCAAAAATAGCACGTTCTTAGTCATGCCACTCAAAAGGTCAGTCCTCTGTCTTATTGAATTTCATTTTAGTGGGTGCTCATATCACTGCAATTAACAAAGCACTCTGTGCTGGCCATTTCCAATTTGTATATACATGGGTATCAAATAAATTTGCCTCTGCAGTGTCGCATATCAGTGTAAACAGCCTGTTTGGAAATCATATCCTGTGAAATGCACAAGTTTTTGTACTGATCACAATATGCAAGCAGCGTGACACAGAAGACTGTGATGAGCTATAGGACAGGGGAATATGATCGTCATGGCGCTGTCAAAGACCTATTTAAACCCTTTTCTGTTCTTAACTGTTGACCAGCTTCTTTTGATTCCGGAGTTTGTCAATGCGCCATGAGAATTATCCAGCTTTTATAGGTCAGGGTGCACTATTGGCTTTTGGATGCCTTGAGTTCTTAACGATTTAGATACTTTTTAACCGTTGCTTATTTTAATTTTGTCTCCTATTTTATTTCTAACTTGCTTTCATTGCACAAAGAGTGCATTGCACTGTAGAATGGTATGACTTTTCAAAAGATTTCTTTTGACTGGCAATTTGAAAGCCTGAAAGCAGTTATTGTCCTAGCATTTATGAAAGACGTCAAAAGCAGAAGACTCTTGGTCCGTCACTTGAGACATCAGGGCCCGGAAATATGTCTGAAATTGAGCCACTGTTTTGTTGATACTCATTTATCATGAGATTTTTTCCTGTGTGCAACATCAAAATATAATTCCTTTACTGATCCATGCTTGTTTTTCACACTGGGTACTTAAGGACCGAGTTTAGGTTATCAACCACATTTTACGAGCAGCTGTTCTAAGTAGCGTGTGTGTCGGAGTTGCTTCTCATACCAAAAACTTGCTTCTATTTTACAGATGTTATTAAGTATGAATGTCCAGATGACTCGCTCCTTTTGGACAGCACCCTGGGAACTTCTTCCATCAATGATTCCGGCTTCCTGTCTCCTGACTCTCATTTTGATATGCTGCTGTCATCTCAAGCATCAAGACTGCAAGATCATGACACACAGCAGCAACAGCAGCAGCAACAGCAGCAGCAACAACTAAGTCCTGTTCAAATAATTTCAAGTCCGATTGTCCAGCCTAAGACAAATCAAAATCAGCTCCAAGGGCAAAACGTTGAGAATCAGCAGCTTCAGAACCAACTGCAGCAGCAACAGCAGCAGGCCACTGTGCAGATACAACAGCTGTTGCAGCAACTACAGATGCAAGCACAGCGACAGGCACAGTTACAAGAGCAGCAAAAGCAGGAAGCACAAAAACAGCTTCTTCAGCAGCAGTCCTTTCAACTAAAACAGCAACAGTTACAACAGCAACTATTACAAAATGCAGTGTCTGTACAGCAGGTGACACCACCCACCCCAACTTCACCAACTGTCCCGATTACTATCGCAACATCGCCTACCCTGAAAACATGTAATACGGTCATTGGAAAAAAATGTGTGGCCACGCCGACTGTGAAGTCTAACCAACAAGTTGTAATTTCTCCACAAGTTGGGCAACAGACGACAAGCTCCAAGCTGACAGTACAATCTCCCATTGCAACTGTTCCTGTATCCAAACCAGTACATCCAGTTACCACTACCTACCAACAGGTTAGATTTATGTACAATTAAATTAAGAATCTCTGCTTCAATCCAAGAAATGCTTTTATTTGTAAAAGTAGTCCTTGGATTTTAATGATTCGTTCAACTACAGAAAAAACTCCTTTTTTGTATTGGGAAAAAATGTGATAAAATCGATCAATACTTGCTTGAAAATAAGTTAGATTATCAGCGGATGTTTTATTTCCATAAAATATGTGCCTTTAAAAAGAAAATCTCTTATTAATCCACTAGCAAAAAACCCATGGTTACAATTTAAGATTTTCTATTTACAAATATTTTCATGCTATTTCCATACTAAGTTTGAATTTTTGAACATTCTTTGTCAATTATTTTCACAGGTTGTTGTCCCTACACAAATTGTCAAAACTGAGCCAACTAAATGCCTGCCTGTTGTCTCTGTGACGAGCGCCTCCTTGCAAATAAACAACGGCACATCAGTCATAACAAACATCCCTGTCCTTCTGGACAATGACAAGTTACCCATCAGCAGACTCACATCAAATAGAACTGAACTTCTTCCGCCCCCTAAAAAGGGTGAAAAGAGAACCGCACACAATGCTATTGAGAAGCGATATCGTTCAAGCATTAACAGCAAAATCCAGGAGTTGAAACAGATGGTGGTTGGGCATGATGCTAAGGTTGGTTTCACTTTCTGGTTGTTTATAAAATATAAAACGCCGTTATTCATATAGGAAGAAACAATAAATAAATAGGAAACTTGCGGTTACAATCATGTGTAAAACTCTTTTATGTGAGTGTTGGCTCTGAGAAGGGCCGGTGTGGTCTCAACAACTCTGCTCGTCTTCAGTATACTGTTTGAAACCTCGAGACCACACCAGCTCTTCTCAGAGCCAACACTCGCACCCTCTTCCTAAGTATCCACACCATGCAAGGCTTCAAACAATACTTGCCCATTATTCAGTTATGTAATACAAAAGTACTTAAAGAACAGCTGACTCATTTATACAATTATACTATTTATATTTACCCAGACGGTTTTCTTTCTCTCTGCCTACTAATCATTTACCAGTTTCAAAAATTGTACCAAAACACAACTCAAGAAGAATAAGTATAATTTTTTCCTCCTTTTCTTTTCAGATCCAAAAATCAGGCATCCTTCAGAAGGCTATCGATCACATCAAATTCCTTCGGAACACGGTCAACAAGCTCAAACAAGAGAATATAGTCTTGAGAGTGCAGTCTGACAAGCCCAACTGTTGTAAGTTTCATTTTATTTGTCTGTTTCTCCAAACTGACGTTGGTAAATATTTGTGCAACAGCTTTAAAATGGTCCAAAATGGCCAAAGCCGCTCCTTTCAGTATTTTTTGTTATTATTAATGGGATTGACTTTTCAAAATAAAGATTGCTTAAAATCACAACATAATTGAATGGAAATTTTGCTTATTTAAGTGTAGAATAATGTTCCATTTCTTTTTAGAAATCTTATTTTTATGTCTTCTCTTTATAAAATCAGAGAGCAATTTTCCCCAAAAACCTAAAACCTAATCAAAAAAAGGAACCTCAAATAAAACGAGAAGGGAATGAATGCCATCAGTTGCTGGCTGACCAAAGCCACATAATATCTATGTTCTTAATGGTATATGGTATTGTCTTTTGCTAGTGTCGGATTCAATTCAAGTCAAGACAGAACCTATGACACCACCACCATCCGACACCAGTTCACCCCATCTCAGCCCAATGAGTAGCAGCTCCGACATCGGCAGCCCTGAGCTTTGTGAGGAAGAGGCCATGGAATCAAACTTCTCCTACGATGACGATGATGACTTCAAATCTGAACCCTACAGCCCTAATGGTCTGCTTGATCGTACCCGCTTGGGACTCTGTGTTTTCATGTTTTGTTTCTTGACACTGGATCCTTTTGGGATCTTAGTCAACTCCTTTGGCTCAAGTGGCGCTAGCTTTGAGAGACAACATGGACATGGGCGTACTATTCTTGCAGAGGAAGGTATGTTAAATTCTTTACTACTCAAGTTTTGTGGGGGTTTTTGTTGGGTTTTTTTTAGTTTAAAGGTATGTATTTTTGTTGAATGTAGTGAACAAGTTTTAGATTCAAAGTGTGGACCCGATAAAACAAAAGACATCGGTTCAAGCAATGTTGGGTCATTCTGCAACTTGCGCATGTCCATTTGGTATTTTTGGAAGTGAATGTTATTCTTTGAAAGGGGGCATTCAATTGTGTTTGTTTTGTTTTGTCAGATTTTTTTATTCGACTGGGCTAGAATATGACTAGGGATATGGGCAGGTTTCCAATCCAATGTCCTTGATTGGACTTGGAGTTTGCAGACCCAAGGTGTTGGAGATCACTGACCTAATAATCACAAGAGAAATCACTGATTTACAGAAACATCAAATTAATGTGTGACTATTTCTCTAGTATTTATACCGTCCATAATGTTGAGACTGTTTATGATTTACCAGAAACATTTGAGCAGACATGGTTGCAGTGGTTGGCTCCAGCATGCCTAGTGTGGTTCATTAATGCAGCTATTGTCATTGGTTTCTTGGCTGGAGTCTTTGTCTTTGGAGAACCTGTCACTAAATCTCTCAGTGAAGCATCAACAACATTTTGGAGGCATCGCAAACAAGCTGATTTGGATCTTGCAAGAGTGAGTTATTAATGTTCAGGCCTTAGTCAGTTAGTCCATCCACTTTACCTGACATTAAATTAAACTAACTTTACAAACTTTTATATTTAAGCCGATTTTGATATCTTAAATGTTAACTTGATTGTATATTTCATTGTATGTGTAATTGGTTTGAATTCAGTAGATGATCAAAGAGGTTTGAGCATCAGGGTGTGAGTTGAGCTAGACCAATTTTAGTGGTGGGCTATAAATCAAACAGATTTCAAAGTCCACTAAGGGCGAGTGGATCAACTAAATTATTCATGTATTATTATGGGGCAATCTTTGCTAGAGTGCAAGCATCAGCCAGGTTTTCAAACTGTTCACGTGATGGGGGCCATGCAATAAGTTGAATGGCCTTTTGACTGTGTTCATTCTCTATGGCATTTTATACTCCTTATCATTAGCCGAGTCTCAATAAATGCACTGCAAACAATATTTTAAATTATTCTAGGGAGAATGTGTGCTGAGCGGCACAATGTATTTTGCTGAGAATTCTGGGTTAAAATTGTGAATTCTGGGCAGGCATGCCCAGCCCTGCCCACAGTGGCTAATAATAAAAAAATGTAGTCGTTGAGCAGAAATCTATTGTAGGTATGGAATTTCTACAGTGTGACTTTGCTGTCAATAAGAACTGTTTGTAGCATATTTAATCATTGTGTTTTTAAAGGGAGACTATGCAGCAGCAGCAAGCCAATTGCGCACATGTCTTACTGCCCTGGGACGTCCACTACCAACATCCAGACTCGATCTGATGTCGTCTCTTGTATGGAACATCTTGCGCCATGTGCTAAATCGTCTTCTGATTGGTCGCTGGCTGGCAGCCCTTGCAGGAGGACTGCACAGGAAGCGAGAAGGTGAAAAGTGTCCCGATGGCCAGTCATCTGCTCGGGATGGCGCCCTAGTGTATCACAAGCTACATCAGCTTCACATGAGTGGTAAGAGCTTCCATTACCACTAAACTTAAATTTTTCTTTCTAGTAAGGCCATGTCCGAAACAGTGACTTCGGCTACAGCTAAAGCTAGATCAGCGTGTCTGCCAGTGTTGAAGAATAGGCAGGCGTGTGATCTAGCCGTAGCTGTAGCCAAAGTCACCATTTCAGACAGGGCAGGAGTTGAGAAGGAAACTGAAAATAGTATTTACATCTTCCCATCTAGTCATGGTGATCTTCATTTCTGGTATCGCCAAAAAGCAGGACGAGGGTGAACGGTGATGTTGCCCAACAATAACATTTCTATGCGGTGCAGCGCTAATCCAGAGACTGGTTAATAACACTCCAAAGAGTCAAGCATTGCTATTGCAAAATGAATAGAGCTTCCCTGGAGATGCAGATAATCTAAGATAGTACTGCAGCTTTAGAAGGATCAAATTCAACTAGTTGTAACTACTTTATCTCTATTGCATTAATTCTGTACAGGATATTTGACAGACGGAGAGCTATATGCCATTAACATGGGTCTGTGTGCCATGAACCTTGCTGAGTGTGCAGGTGATGCTATCAGTTCAGCTACATTGACTGAGATCTATGTCACCCAGGCACTGTGCTTCAAAATCAGTCTGTCTAGCAGGCTTCAAGTGTTCTCAGTAAGTAGGGGCAATATTTTGTCTCATTTCATTTATTATTTTCTTGATCTGTTCTTGAATGTCTTTGACTTAAATAGATGTACTTAATTTTGTATTACTCTCCTTTTTGACCAACATAGAAATAAGGGAATCAATGTGTGGTCAAGAGGTTTTCAACTAGTGGTTTAAGCCCGCCGAGGCCTGGTTCTTGTTAATTTTACCGAGACGAAGACAAGGTAAATTATCAAGAACCAGGCCTCGGCGGGTTTAAACAACTAGTTGAAAATCGATTCAACACACTTTGATTCCCATTCATAAATATCTTTTGGGTCCAAAAACATCAACACTTTTTGGTCAAAAAGCTTTTAAAAATGCAAAAATTATAATTGTTCAATGATTTCTTTCAACACAACAACCCTCCAGCTATGAAATGGTAAGGCCCTTGGGTAAACAACTTCATATAAGGTGATTGCTATGCGCGTCGTGCGTATCTCGTGATGTGGCACAACTGTTCCAGCCGTTGCTCTCGACCAATAGGAATGAAGAAACTGTCTTATAACACAGGTGCAAGCTCGAGTGTCATGCCCATGTTTCAACCCTTTTTTGGGTGTTATATCATCCGTTCAAACACCCCCACGTGATGCCCTCTCGACCAATCAGAATGGATAAACTGTCTTAGTTAATTTTGAATAAATGTTGATTGAATTGAACTGAATACTTACATTCTTGCTTGACGCCCAGTAAATGACATTGTTACAACCTTCAACAAATGTGGGGGTGTTGCCGCATTGGAGATAAAAAGTGGTCTGGGTGATTTGACAGAGGGATGACATTATCACTTTGCATTTTCCCTCAACCAGTGGGAAGGTTTGTTGGGTCTTCAAACTCTAAGCGTCCAAACAAAAGTCCATTATTTACGGGTATGCATACATCTGTTTTAGATCTTCTATCTATAGAATGAGAAAGGAGCTCTTGTTTAAAGACAAAAAATAAAGGTTGAGTTTACATAGTGTTGACTTTACTTTCTATCCGCAGAGATACTTTCTGAGTCGTGCACGTCACATTGGAGCAGGTGGTTCTGAGTTACCATCTCTGCAATGGTTGTTTCATCCAATGGGGTATCGTTTCTTCCTCTATGGATCATGGACCTGCAAACCCATGGAAAGTCTTTACAGTGTCGCTGGAAATCCAAGTAAGAAATGACTCCTTCAAATCACTCCACTTTGTTGTAGATTGGGTTCCAAACCAACATAGCTTGTTCTTTAGTGCATGTATCAAGTTCCACTACCCACGTTTTTTCCTTAAAGCCACTGGACACCTTTGGTAATTGTCAAAGACTAGTCTTCTCACTTGGTGTATCTCAACATATGCACAAATTAACAAACCTGTGAAAATTTGAACTCAATTGGTCGTCGAAGTTGGGAGAGAATAATGGAAGAAAAAATGCCCTTGTCACAAAAGTTGTGTCCTTTCAGATGCTTGAATTCGAGACCTCAGCTGAGGTCTTGAATTCAATTCAAATGTTTTAGTGAGAAATTACTTTTTTTTTTCAAAAACTACACTACTTCAGAGGGAGCTGTTTCTGACAATGTTTTATACTATCAACATCTTTCCATTGCTCGTTACCAAGTAAGTTCTTATGCTAACAAATATTTTTGAGTAATTACCAATAGTCTCAAGTGCCTTTAAACTACATCAATAACTGAACTGATTTATAAATAAATAATTTCTACCTCTGTCCTCCATAGCTGACCCACTGTCCTTTGTTAGCCAAGCCTACAGAGAACATCTCTTTGAGAAAGCAGTTTACTCATTGGAATCACCAGATTCAAAGGCTCCATCAACTAACTCAAAAGTTGAAAGGTATGTTTTCAAATGTGACTTCAAATGTGTATTATCATATTCAAAAAGAATGCATTCTTGTTAGGGGCACAAATTGTCTGTTGCATTTTTTTCTTCGTTTAACCCAAAACTAATTGCGAAATAATAAATCCTTGCGGTATATGATTCGAACTGCCTCTAGCTACTGGGCAATCTCGGTGGTCTAGTTGGTAAAACACTGCTCTAGAATTGGAAAGGTCGTGGGTTCGAATCCCAACCGAGCAACATGCCTGTGATATTTTTTTCACAGAGCTCGGGAAAGTACCAAGTATACAGTGCTTACACACACCAGTGCATATGGGTAAAAACCAAAACTACTATTCTTTTTCCCTGATGCAAATTTTCCAAAATTAATTGTTTACTTTGGTCGGTTTATTTATTAAATCAAATAAACTTTCTATGTTTTTAGTTGTCATATGATTGACATGAATGCTTTGAATTAATGTGGAGTTTGAAACGAACCGTTTTATTTTGATGTTTTTCTTCAGAGACCCACAGTGTTCTGAGACATTACAATATCTACAGCGTCTTAGTGAATGTGCTGATGTTGCGAGTGCTCCAAGGCAGGCATTTGCCATTGGATCCAACATGTCTGCAGTTTCAGGTTCGAACCATTCCTTATTGAATACAAAGCTATTGTATTGGTAATATTCAAGCAAACATGATGACATGTTCTAGAAAACAAAGATGATTATCAAAGACGGTCATTGTCTTCAATAGCTTGAATCCTTAGCAACAAGGAGTGTGGTGTAAGTCTATATCGCAGGGCCCATATCACACCCTGATTCTAATTCAGTGTATTGTGCTTTTATAAGCTCTATGCAAAACATACAGCCTTTATAACAAGTGAATGTAAATTCAAAAGTGGAAATACAAGCAGTTTGGCGTGTCTGCGTTCCATATCCATCCTGGCCTTTTGCCTCCTTGGATATGGAACGCAGAGCACTTTATTTTTCCGTATTCCACTCGCGCTTGTGTGATAACTTTTAATATTGTATGAAAATGTCTTGTGTTTAATGATTACTGATTGTATGGCAACACAGTATACAAATATTGACTGCTTCGGGTGCTATGGTTAAAACTATGACTCCCGAGGTCCGGAGCGCAGACTATTAATTTATCATCCTCGTACACGCAACGGACGTCTGGGTAATGCACGCCATGTGATAGTCTTCGGACTAGCGCATGGCAAACCGATGCACTTTCACACGGCCGTCGTCTAGCAAAACTAAGACATGTCATGTGACGCGCACTAAACCAATGAACAGGCAGAATATTTGTAAGGGGTGTTATAATAACACATATTGTGTCTTTGCCCTTCCTATTAGGTGCCGACCCAGTTTCTAAGTGGTGGTGTAACATTGTCTTTGTTGCTGTTCATTGGCTTATGGGAGATGAGGCAGCAGCGGAGAGACTCTACTCAGCAGTGGAATGTCTGCCTCAGCAGCTCCAGAGCACCGAGTAAGTAATGTAATCATAGTCCCAGAAAGTTGTGCTTGTCTTATGTTCCAATGCTACAGAGTGTGACAATTACTGCTAGGCCTGGGTGACAAGTGCCACTAGTGTCATAGTCATGACTATCAATTACTTATTCGAGTCGCAACTACCGTTTTTCAACTACTTGATTAATCGTGCCGCCACGATTATTAAATAAACAGTTGCGACTGCTATGAAATAAATAGTTGCGACTAACTTTTTGATGAACCAATTGTGTCGTTCATGACTTTTCATGCTTTTCATGTCAATATAATCTACATACAAAACATAATCAGACAACAGTGACGCAATCCTTCCATCCTTTCAGCTTGAACTTTACTATATTGCGCTGCGTCGAACATTGCCACAATGCATGTTGATATCTAAAAGTTAGTCGTGGCTAGTGTCATAGTCGCGACTATTTGCGGCGCAACTAGTCGAGTAGCCCAGGCCGAATTACTAAATTATTTTTCCAGATTGTAACTGTCAACCATTTTGTATTCTTTCCCCCAGGGATGCTTTACCAAAGGCAGCACAGCTTGCCTTTAAGGCCAGAAAGATCTTTCTGAGTCCATCCATCAATCACAAGGAACAGATGCTTGATGAGTGTTTGTACATGGCCAACAAGTCCAGCACACACCTGAGAAGCAGTCTCAACTACTCTGGACAACAGGGACATGAAAAAATAACACAGGTAAGAAGAGCAATGGTACTGGATAGACAGTCTCCTGACGATAACTAGAGCAAGCTAGTCAAAACGTTGAGATAAAATAAAAACTCACCCGCGATAGTGAAGTTAATAACGATCCACTTGAAAACACTGAAGTAGTTTTGATTGTAATGCCTGAAGTAACCATCCCCTAGAGCTAATGTTTTGTTTACTAGGGGATTCAAACCCACAACCTTGTGAATGCAAGTCCTGCAGTCAAACCACTTGACCACGGTGACCTGTGATGACAAGTATTCATCTTGGAGTAGCGGAATGAGGTTTATTGGAGAGCAAGCTGCCTGTTTCCCTGGTGCATTGTAGTTGCATTGCATTTGCTTATCAGTATGCAGTGCTCCTTCAACGCAACAGGGCGATAAGCATTTACAACATGGAGGACACCACCAGGAGACACTCATAGGGACACAGAGGTAATAAATAGCAACTTTGTAAAACAAACAATCTGAAAACAGCCATTGAGTATAATTGTTCTGTTCCTCAACAGGCTATGCAGGTTCTTGTTTGTGATTGGCTTCTATCTACCCGCACTGCTGTTTGGCAGAACCAACAAGGTTGTGCCAATAACGCCACCCAAGTCATCTCGCCATCTGAGCTGTCATCATTCCAGCAGGACCTCTCATGCATCCGTAAGCTATCCACATCCTTCAAAGCAGCAATGCCAAGGGTGTATCTATACCAGGCAACAGCAAGACTGATGGCAGGAGCACATCCAGCTAAGACACAGCAACTACTCGACAGGAGTTTGAGGCGGAGGGTCACCAATGCTTACTCAAGCATGAAAGGTGCGCTATTTATGCTGGTTTTCCAGATGTCTGGATTTGCTTGTTTGACAAATCCCTATTTGCCCAAACATTTTCTGTAATGATTTAAAAGGATATTGGGGAAATGTATTACCCGATAATGTGCACAAGTTAGTGGGGAGAAGTTTTCCTTTCCTTTTCACGCCACATTCAGTGTTGTAGCTAGGCCTATTTTAGTGGAGGGCTCTAAATCCACCAAGGGCGAGCAGATCAACAAAAATATTCATGTTTAGATATGGGGCCATCATTGCTGATGTGCAATCTGGGGGAAATCTGTGCTGGGCGGCACCATGTGTTTCGCTCGGAGTGCTGGGCGAAAATGTTAATTCTGTGCAGGCCTGCCCGGCGCCGCCCACCGTGGCTACAACACTATCCACATTGCTAGTTAGTCTTCGCTTACACAGCTAGCGCAGACATGTTTCACTTATAGAGCAAGCGAAGAATGGTGATTGTCAACACAGAATTTGATGGTAGATCCAGGCCCATGAAATTTGACCCCACAGAATTGACAAATAAGGGGCCGCTATATTTCTTTTATTGGTAGTCATTTAATTGGTCTTGAGGGAAGAACAAGTAAAGAGTCAAATCAATAGCCCTTCTGTTAAGTTATAAGTTTTGTAAGTCACCGGAGTGTGGGTTCGAATCCAGATTGTGACACTTAAGTCCCTGAGGAAGATACTTTACTATAGTTGCTTCTTTTCACCCAGGGGTATAAATGCGCATTGAAGACGCTTGATGTGGAATGTGTTATATAAGAACTTGGTATTATTTTTCCTACAGACGAAGATGAGGTAGTTGTGAGTGATCGTGATAGAGCTTCAGCACTCCTAATGGCTTGTAGGCATCTTCCATTCCCATTACTGTCATCACCAGGACAGAGGGAATGTATGCTGGCAGAAGCAGCAAGATCATTAGAGAAGATTGGTGACCATAGGGGATTGCAGGACTGCCAACAGATGCTAAGAAGTCTTCAGAATGGTGGCACTAACTGCCAGGCTGCATCCATAGCCTGCTGCTGATTGTAATATACTCAAAACTATGTTTAAAGGCACTGGACACCTTTGGTAATTGTCAGAGACCATTCTTCTCACTTGGTGTATCTCAAGATAAAAATAAAAATTTGAATATCGGTCATCGAAGTTGCGAGAGAACAATGGAAGAAAAAATAACCTTGTCGCACAAGTTGTGAGCTCTCACTCAGTTGCATTGAATTTGAGACCTCAGCTGAGGTCTTGAAATCAATTCAAAATTTTAGTGATAATGTACTTCTTTCTCAAAAACAACGTTTGTCACAATGTTTTATACTATCCACAGCTCTCCATTGCTCATTACCAAGTAAGTTTTTATGCTAACAATTATTTTAGGTAATTGCTAATAGTGTCAAGTGCCTTTAAAAACTCTTTCTCTAATCTTTTTAATCTCTACATAAACAAATTTGTTAAAACGTTTTGATTTTAGTAATTTTGTTTTCTCTATATCATGATCGATGACTGATTTTGTTTACACCTTGTATTGAAGGTGAAGATGTCTGGACTTGATTTTTTCTCATGTGACAACAATCAAGCAGAAAGTTCACACTGTTTTTCTTTTTTAAGGTGGTTGCCATTAAAACTTCAATTATCTGTGGATAAAGATTTAACTGCTGGGAGAACAGCTTTATTAGTTTGCTGTATTATTCAGCAAAAAGTTTTTATTTTTCAATTAAGTTTGAGGCATGTTCCAGAAAGTACAGTGAACAGTACAAAGTACTATTATAAGAAGACATTTTACTAAGATTTTAACATAAATATAACATATTGTAAGGTAAAATGTATTTCTCACGTACCTACTATTACAACACACTTTATTGATACATTTTGTAAATTTAAAATCCTCAATCCCAAACTTGTTCCAAATCCTTGAAGGACCATTAGATCATACCAAACAATCTAAAGGTATATTCAACAATATTTTCTGTGCATTGTTGAATTTTTTTTTTTTTTTTTTTTTTTTATTATACTTTACTTGCCAAGCTGATGTCTAGAATTATGGAGTATTAATAGTAAGTCATAAATACCTAAGACAGTTTATCCATTCTGATTGGTCGAGAGGGCATCACGTGGGGTTGTTTAAACGGATGATATAACACCAATAAAAAGTGTTTAAACATGGGCGTGACACGCGACCTTGCACCTGTGCTTATAAGACAGTTTCTTTATTCCTATTGGTCGAGAGTGCCAGCTGGAACAGTTGTGCCACATCACGCGTGACGCGCACACCAATCTCCTTTTAAGGAGTTGTTTACCAGAGGGCCTTACCATTTCATAGCTGGAGGGGTGTATCTTTAAAAGAAATCATTGAACAATTGTCATTTTTTGCATCTTTCACTCTTTGACCAAACAGTGTTGATGTTTTTTGACGAAAAGGTATTTATGAATGGGAATCAAAGTGTGTTTAATCTGTTTTAAACTAGTGGTTTAAACCCGACATGACAAGGCCTGGTTCTTGATCGTCGAGGTAAATTATCAAGAACCAGGCCTTTGCGGGTTTAAACCACTAGTTTAAAACCTCTTCACCACACATTGATTCCCTTAGAAAACACCATTTATATAGCGTCTTTTCAGAAGGTTTAAAAGCACTCGGAAAATGACAGAAAAAAAACACACAATGGAAATCAAAAACCAAGAGGAAACCACGGCTAGGCAGTGCAGGATTTAGTCAAAGTCAAATATTACAACAAATACATGTAATAGATGGAAATATTCATTGGGGATAAAGAATGTTAGCTTTGGTTTACCAATATACACTGATGTGTGAGCACTGTACTTTCCTGAGCTCTATGAACGTCTCGCCCAAGTAATATGCCTGTGGTTTTTTTCACAGAGCTCGGGAACGTACCGAGTATACAGTGCTAACACATAAAACGAAATTAATAACAAATACACATGTACATTTTTTTGTAGATATGGGGTGGCATTCGTGTCAGATTTTTGTTGTTGAAATACACCGAATAATTTTATGAACAGGTTGAAAGATTTTGTGCAAATGCAGTGGACATTGGCTATTTTATGTTAAGGAAGTTTCAATTGATTTTGATTAAAATCGCATTGTAATTAAATCTCATTGTATATAAATAAAAATTGACTAAAAGAATGTTTTTGTTTCCGTGGTCGTCTCTTTTCTATGACGTCACCAGCCCTAACTCAATGAGGTAATGAGGATCATTGGGTGAGAGTTGTGCAGTTTCCATATGACATCATTTTGGCGGCCAATGCAAAATGGTCTTTCTATTGCAACGTCACAGCCCGAGGTTGGGAAAACTAGAGAGCCATGAATCCAAAACAAAAAACGGAAAGCTACTGTTTGAAACAAAGATACTCCAAAATGTAATATTCAAACACAGAGGTGGATTTGGTGGAAACAAAATTACCAATCATGGGAGGTACTTTATTTCATTGAAAGTTTGCAGAAAATGTTGAATCTGTTAACACAAGTGCGTGTTGTACTAACATTGGGTCGTCCGCGCCATCCAACAATGGAAAGGTCTATACAAAGGTAATAGATGCTTGAGGTTTTCAGTGTCATGAATCTAAGTTCAGTGAACACTAGAAAGGGGAAGGGGAGGTTGATAAGCATTACAATGAACATTTTATTTTAGTTCAAGGGATGTATTAGAACTTGGCTTGAGCTCTCGTTTGAAGGAAGACTTTAATTCACAATTAATTCAGATGGAACATTGTGCTATAATATTCTTACTGCCTTTTTTGATAATGATCTTTCTAAATTACCTGTTTGACTTGCATACTAGCAAACCTCGTCTTATGGAATTTCGGAACAGAAAAAGCAAGATGTATAAACGTCGCATTCATTCAAAATAGTTACCAAATTTGAATCAATTGTTACTTCTGCTGGTATAAAGAATGCACCACACGCAGCCCGGACAGTTTTTACCGTCTCTTTTGCCGAGATGTTTTCGTTTTGATGTGAGATGTTTTGACATCGCCACCACTAGATGGTTCTGGGCTTGTTTTCCGCAATGTAAGAATAATTCTCCGGTATAGTCGCGGATGACACTTCCTTAAATGACTTCTCATCCTGTCGAATCTGTTGGCAATAGTTCAGTCTTTTTTAGCCCCTTTCACACGAGAGCAACTTAGCAAGCGTCCCTTGCTAAATTGTAGCGTGATTGTAAAATTTTATAAAATGTATCTCGTGTGAACAACAATGTTGTTCACTGTGTACAAGTTCTTTTGCAAAATCGTGTCAAACTTTGTTACATTTTACAACCATGCTTAAAATAAGCGAGGGACCGAGTTTAATTGCTGTCGTGTAATTATCCATACATGTAAATCACAAATTTCACGTCGTGCCTATTTCAGCCAAAGCAAAGGGTCGGGGAGAGGTGAAATAATGCAACCAGGGCCAAATTTGATAATTAAGCTCTTCATAGCAAAATTTCCGATAAGCAAATTCCTTTGCTAAGCCCGAAATGAGTGGGGTACAATCACAGCAAAATGTACGATATAAGGCTTAAAAGCTATTTTTGCTAAGCTAGAGTTTTCTGTGATTAACACTTCTGTACTTGCTTAAATATGAAATTGAGCCCTTTATTATGTGGGACGAAAACAGAAACTCACGGTAGCTGGCAGTTTCCGCAATATCCGGGCTCCTCGCCAATCGTCTTGAAACCATTTTTCACAGTTTTTCGGAAATGTGTTTGGTTTCTCTTACTTTTCAACAAATGTTTCCTTGCTTGATGTTTTTGTTCCGACTCTGTGTTTTCTGTGTTGTGTAGTAAATGTAGGCACTGCTGTGTTGATGAACTCACACAACCTGCCACTGATGGAGAAACATACAAAGTTTAATTCCCAAAATGGGGTGTTTTGTCACTGATTTATAATTGTATTATAAACTTGCTGGACAGATTTGTACTAAAAGACCAGTATTCTCACGTTGTGTATCCTAACAGAATTATTTTCGTAAACGTATTCAATTGGATAATGAAAGACAAAACACCCTTGTTGGACACAAAAAATGTGTGTGCCTTCAGATTTCAGAAAGGCTTCAGGCGCTTCTGACTTTTAAGAAGTTTAGTATTTTCATATTCAAATTTTAGTGAGAAATAAAGTTTATGCGCCAACCCGAGACATTTCTTAGGTTGTTCCTTAAAAAAAGAACTTTTTAATTTCTCCGGTAAACAAAATTATCGAGAGCGCAAAACCTATAGAAAAATCATTTCTTTTTGAAAAATCGTTTTCAAAGTAGTAAGTGCAAAGGGCGAAGTTAGAAAATCTGATAAACTTTGAAATGTTAATCTTACACTGTTTAGGCCTATGTCTTTGCAAACTGTCCGGATAATGCCCAGGTCGGACAATGGTGTAGAAGTTTCGTCCAGGCATTATTCACCTTTTATTTTTAGTCCAACCGCCTTTCGTCGTTATATTACCGCATTTATCCGTTTAATTTCTGTCTGTGATATGCTGCTTGTGTATGTGCGTGTTCCTAGCTTGTGCCAGTTTTAGGAAACCCGCGTCATCACGCGTCATCACACGTCATCACGCGCTTTTAATTAAGAGTGAGGTGGTGGCCACGTGGAGGAGGAACTTACCCACAGATAGATAAAGAACCTGTATAGGCCTTTTCACACTATCGACCTTCTATCCGTGTCGAACCTTATCTGGATAGGGTCCGTGTTGATTCGGAAAAATTTCAACACGGATACAAACAGCTTCGCTTTCACACTAGCTCTGCAGGAAATCAGCTTTTTGGTTACACGACGTAACTTTCAATCCAGATATTGTTGGACCGTTTCACCGTCCTTGCAAAATCTTACGGATCGAAGCAGGACGCGGCTACTTTTTATGTACGCAGCGCCTTTTGTACGCGCTGGACAACTTTAGTGTGGCTATAAGGACCCATTTATGGGGCTACCTCTAACGGAGCTATAACCATAACGTAGCCTGCACGCAATTTTTTTTGTCTCAACGAAATTGCCACTGGCGTAGTGCTTTTCAATGAAAATGTTGTTTTTCCAATTCAATGGGAACCCTTTAAACAAAAATCAGGAAAATATTTGAGGATGAAAATTCAAATGTGCAGAAAAAAACGTCTGACGTCACACTTCGGGGCTCGTAACGCCACTCTCCTACGAAGGTACACTATTGGTAATTGTCTAAGACCAGTCTTCTCACTTGGTGTATCCCAACATAAGCATAAAATAACGAGCCTGTGAAAATTTGAGCTCAATTGGTCATCGAAATTGCGAGAAAATGGTAAGAGAGAAAACACCCTTGTTTGACGAATTTGTGTGCTTTCTGATGGGAATAAAAGACTTCTTGCTAGAAGTCTCTTTTTTTTATTTTAGTGAGAAATTACCTATTTCTCAAAATCTATGCTACTTCAGAGGGAGCCGTTTCTCACAAGGTTTCAGACTAGCAACACCTCTCCAGTGCTCGTTACCAGGTAAGTTTTAAGTTAATGTTATTTGTTTTGGGAATTACCAAACGTGTACCTTCCCTTTAAAAATATTTGTGGCCAAAACTTTTAAACAAAACTCTACTATTTTTCTCAATGTTGGGCCAGGAATCGAACCGTTCACAAATGTCATAGTAGCCTCAATATAAATGGGTAAGTACACTAGGCCAAAGAGGCAAAACAAAAATTACAAAATAAGGGTGTCACGTCCAGCATGCATGTTCATTAAACTTTGTTTTGTTTAAATCAGTTTTAGCATGGAGGTAGAAATAGTGGTTTTAGCTCGCCCGTTAAAAAAACACATTCGGGTTGTAACAAAGTGAGGACAAAAAACACGGAGGCAAGTCACCTGGGCCCAATTTCATAGAGCCTGTTATATAAAGCACACAAACTTTCTATTACTAAGCAAACCATGATCTAAGTGATAAACAAGTCTCGTAAAGGACCATTCAAGAATCAAGCGATGTTCTCAACCCTACGGAAGTGTATTTAGAACAATTTAAACACAATTCGCAGAGCTCTACTATATTACGTCCGGTGTGGCGGTTTCAACTTTCCGCTGTGTTCAGTTTTCCGAATGGCCAAATACGGTAGCATTACGTCATGCGATGCCTGCGCACAGCAAGCGAAAGTAGTCCATTTTTAGTGCCGTATTGAGTTATCCGTTACCCTCCGGTGTGGCGGTTTCAACACGTCGGGAAATGTTATGCAATGAAACATTTCGTTTTTCAACGTTGGCTCAACGTAGTTAAAACACGGGTAACCTAATGTCTGCATCTTTAGGTTGTGCCAACGTCGGGAGATTTTGTGCAGTATAACAGGTCAATTTCCAACGTTGGCTCAACGTAGTTATAATACGGGCAACCTAACGTCTGCATCCTTAGCCGGGTTATGCCAACGTCGGGAATTGTTGTGCCGTATAACATGTCAATTTCCAACGTTGGCATAACGTAGTTATGATGTGGGCAACCTAACATCGGCGTCCTACGGTTGTGCCAACGTCAGGAAACGTTGTACAGTCTAAAGGGCCACTTTCCCACCAAGATAATATTCAAACGTTGGCCCAACGTTGGCCCAACGTTGAAATAAATGCAAATTTGTGGACGTGATTTAGAAGTGTGTATTAATAATACTAAAAACAAATTTGATGAGTTTAAGAATTTCCAAAGCAAGTTTGTGTACTTTTGTGGATAATTTGTCTGTAAGAAAATATGTACACTAAAAATACTTTTAATAAACATTTGAATGTAGAAGTAAACAATTTTAATTAATAAAGGTGTAAAACCATGATTGGAAAGTCTGTGGATTCTTGACTATATAAATACAAGACATGCCGTACACAAGAGTGTATGGGCCAGTTTAAGTTGTAGTTAGAATGTATGTAGTTATTAGTATCATCAATTACTTGTAAATAACATAACTGATAAGTGTTAATTAACATACACTAATAACTTGAATTAATTACACAGGGCGTTAACTACATTAAAAGATAGTTAATCTCTAAATTATTGTTTTAGATTATTCGTAAGTTGGCCCAACGTTGGCCCAACGCTGTAAACAAACGTCAATACGACGTCAGCTGCCGACGTTGGCCAATTAAAAAAACATCATGTTGTCCCAACGTTTAGCTAAAACGTCTAACGAACGTTGGGCGTGCAGACGTCGGCAAAAAAGTTGCCGACGTCGGAATGGGGTGGGGCTTACGTTGGCCCAACGTTGGCCCAACGTCCTCGACGTTGGCCCGATGGAAAAAAAACAACGTCACCACAACGTCACTCGCCAACGGTTGCCCTAGCAAAAATGTGTACGTTTGCCAACGTTGGGCCGACGTATACATGTTAGCTGGGTAATATCTCACACAAGTGAACGGAGCCCTATCTCTTTTGAGAAAAAGAAAAATAGTTTGCAATCCATCTAGGCCATAGAGCTATATATATATAGCTCTATGATCTGGGCCCAACATGGAGCTGCTTGTAGCATACCTAAACACAGCAACATAATGTTATTATGTCAGTATAATGTTACTCATTATCTAATACAAACGGTGGACCAGTAGGCATACTAGGACTGTAAACAGTTTGTGTAATAATGACCAGTTTGGTTCTATGCTTCAACTTTCGAGGAGTTGGTTCCTATTTTGGCCCGGAAAGTGGAGGAAAGTTTTATATAATGAAACTGGCAGCAAGTCGGCTGGGGAAAAAGCACATCAAATTTTAGTGGGTGTTGTTTTCTGGGGTGACTAGTCTAAGTTCCAAAAGGTCACACAACTTTTAAAAAATAGTGTCGTATGGGAGGTATGTGAGTTTCATGCTCCTTCGCTGCGCTCATACGCATGAAAAACAGCTTTACTTTATTGTAGGACAAACATTTAACACACCTTGACAACATTATTTAGTTTCAGAATTTGTATAAATCATGGGAGTGGGAGTGGGCCGTATGGGATGTATGTGAGTTTTCTGGGGGGAGAAAGAAAGGAAGATGAAGAAGACTGGTAGCCCGCCCTCTGACGTTGTGGGAAGGGTAGTGCAGCCCGATCACACACGACGACTGTTTCATCACACACACTTGCATGCACACACGTCTGTCCCACACAATCTCTACTTTTTGTCAATCTCTTGTGACTCTTTATCTTTTGCGTGCTGCTGACGACAGATTGAGCTGAGTATGGCCGCCGATAGTTTACAACTTCTTGAGAAATGTCCCCATGAAAAACTTGATACCGTATGTATCGTATACTTTCTAGAACGTATTACATGCTTTAATTTCATGATTAAGTGATGAAATAATTGGCGTTTATTTGTAATGTGAATAATGTCTAGTTTCCGGACAAGCGCCTTTTCTTAGCCCGGGGGAGGGGAGGGGGGTGGGGAGCGGAAAAGTTTCCGTACGGCGCCACCACTTTTTCATTTGATATGAAATAAAATAGTATCTAATTTACCTCAATGATTAGTTGCGATAACGTAACCCTCCTCCCGACGGCCGCCAGGCCGGAGGTTTGTTTCGAGCGGAAATGGTTGATCTGGTCCAACACGTATCACGTATCTTAGTCTAAGTGTCATATCCTGGTGTCATGTGTTTTCAGTAGGATAACAGGAAAATTGTTCACAATTAAAAAGTAAATATTTTTTTTTCAAATCTATCCAATTTTTTAACAATAACACTTCACTTCATGGTGTGTTGAAATTTTTAAAGTTTTGGTTTTGTGTTGCGAGATACAGTCCGCCATTAACAGTGCTTATGCATGCACGACATTAGTAGGAAAATAGTAGGATTCATTAGACATTGAGGATCAAGTTCATCCTCTTAGAATTTGTGTCATGATTTTCAAAAGTGGTAAAAATGGAGCAAATCTGCTGACTAGCTGTCGAAATTGTACGTTTTTAACTATTTCGCCCTGCACACATTGTGAAAGCTTCGTAACCCTTCGGCTACGCCGTCGGCAGGAGGGTTACGTTATCGCAACTAAAATGGTATGTGGATGTTTTATCCAGTGAGGAAAAGTTTCTGTATCCTGCCACCACTTTTTCATTTGTTATGGAATCAAATAGATCCAACTTCCAAGTTGCTCAAATCAAATGAAATATTCCTTTTTGTACAAATTAGTGAAAATGTGGTGGCAGGCAGGATACGGAAAGCTATCCAAAACCTTACTTGGTAACAAGTAATGGGGACTGGGAGAGGTTGATAGGTAAAACATTGTGAGAAACGGCTCCCTCTGAAGTGACGTAGTTTTCAAGAAAGAAGTAATTTTCCACAAACTTGATTTGTCTCGAAATCAGGCATCTGAAAGCACACAGCTTTGGTGTATATTCTTTCATACTCGCAGACGACCAATCGAGCTCAAATTTTCACAGTTTTTTTTTTTATGCATGTTAAGATACACCAAGTGAGAAGACTGGTCTTTGACAATTACCAGTAGTGTCCAGTGTCTTTTAATAATGACTACACATCAACCCCTTGTCCAGATGCTGTATAGGCTTTGACAAGTAGCTGAATAGATGTAGAACTGAATTATAAACTTGTAGCGTATGGATTGTGTTAAGTGTTTCATAGAAAATTGTGTGCACAACAATTTTTCTTAATTTTTTGCAAAGTGTAACTGGAAGCCGAGTTCAAGTATCGTCCCCCAGTTTCCTTCGATATTTTGTTGAATAAGTTTTAAACATCTCTGTTTTTGTAATAAACAGATTTAATGCCAATTTAATTATTATTGGAATTGTTTTACTCCAGAATTTTAATTATGTAACTGTTCATGTAATTCTGCTGGCAGCAATTTGAATAGATTTTTAATAAACCATTGATTGAATGTAAGAAATATGTATTTTTTTTCCCAACAGCTTTTGTACCAAGTAATTGATGGGCTATGCGGACATTGTCATCCTAGGTATCAGGACTACGGTAAAGTCTGGAACATCCAGCTATGGAACCAGGTCATTGAAGCTTGCCAAAGATGGATCAAAGATGCAGTGAAGAATGGACTCACCAAAGATACGGTATGAGTATACATTTCCTTTGTTTTTCAATAAAGGTCTATTGACAGAATTGTATGTTGATAATTGTTTGTATCTACTTTATATACAAGCTTAGGATTCCTAGCTGTATGGCAATTTTTTAAAGGTGAGTTGCTGTTGACGTTGGAGGCATCTTTTTGTAACCAAACTTTTAAATAACCCAGTGCTCTTACCGAAAAGAGAAGGGGTTTTCCCGCGTGTTCTTGGTTTGATTGGCTGCATATTGCGCCACAGCACCTTGTAAACCAGTAAACCATTACATGGAAAAGGTCTTGTAATACAAAAGTAGCCCCGCACATTCCTTGCAGGAAAATACTGAATATTGAAGCGCCTTGAGCGTCACTGAGTGACGGATATGAGCGCTACATCAGAAGCCATTATTATTATCATTTTTACGACTGAGCAGGATATTTTTATTTTTTTCCCCCGTAGATGGAGAAGTCCTTAGATAACCTGCCAGCTGAGATTCAGAGGAAGCTATCTGAGAGTGTGACAGTCAGAAGAGATGACATCAGAGCCAGTCTATTAGCAGATACTGCTGCCATCTCACATTCTAATCTCAAAGACTTTGACTGGAAACTCAAGGTTTGTTCATTTAGGTCAACTAGTTCTAATGGGAGACTTTTTGGACACTAGAGGGCAGCAGACTTACCAGGTAAATTCATTGTTCTCAGAATTGTGCACATGCTCAGAACTATTTATATTAATGGATGTTTACCTGGTAAGTCTGCTGCCACCTAGCGTTCTAAAGTCTCCAAATTACAGGGCTGGAATTGGTTCATGCTTCAAGCATCAAGGTCGGCCTGAATGCCTAGTTTTTGAAAGGGCACCCTTTGAGGAAATTGTCATTTTCTACTGGAACATTTCAAGGGCATCAAGGCAGGGGGCATGGAGGCAACCACCTTTGTTGCATCCGTAAAGTATCAGGCCAGTCAAGGTTGTATTTGTGTTGGTGTGAAAGATGGATGGTCCCAGAAGTGGACTGAAAAGTAGTTGATGGATGTCTTTCAGCTGCTTGCATCTAAGTAAATCAGTTAACCAGAGCTAGGGAAGGTATACTGTGTATTGGGAGATTGTACAGTTCAATAGAAAGGGGTCTTCACACGTGTTAATGCGGCGTATTTTTGACCATGTGAGGGCGCTCTCAATAGTTTTTTTTTATCACTTCCGGGGGTATACGCGATTCATTCTGCACAGTTTTAATCAGCGTTTTGTAACTTTTGTTGCGCCGTAGTTTTCAGTTGGTATATCAGAATATGATATATAATACATTTTGGAGAAATTCTAAACTTACATAAAAAAAAAGCAGGATCAGCTTCATGTCTTTAATTGTAGTACAGCCTAGAGAGAGAGGCGAAACATTAAATGAATAGACTTCATGTTAACAGAGAGTATGAAATGATTTAAAAAAAAAAATAAGAATAATCTTATATTATATCATACCAAAAATATCAAAAAATAGTTAATGGCCTGGCGTTAACGGAAACACTGGACCTGAGAAGCTGCCACCTAGCGTTCTAAAGTCTCCAAATTACAGGGCTGGAATTGCTTCATGCTTCAAGCATCAAGGTCGGCCTGAATGCCTAGTTTTTGAAAGGGCACCCTTTGAGGAAATTGTCATTTTCTACTGGAACATTTCAAGGGCATCAAGGCAGGGGGCATGGAGGCAACCACCTTTGTTGCATCCGTAAAGTATCAGGCCAGTCAAGGTTGTATTTGTGTTGGTGTGAAAGATGGATGGTCCCAGAAGTGGACTGAAAAGTAGTTGATGGATGTCTTTCAGCTGCTTGCATCTAAGTAAATCAGTTAACCAGAGCTAGGGAAGGTATACTGTGTATTGGGAGATTGTACAGTTCAATAGAAAGGGGTCTTCACATGTGTTAATGCGGCGTATTTTTGAACATGTGAGGGCGCTCTCAATAGTTTTTTTTTATCACTTCCGGGGGTATACGCGATTCATTCTGCACAGTTTTAATCAGCGTTTTGTAACTTTTGTTGCGCCGTAGTTTTCAGTTGGTATATCAGAATATGATATATAATACATTTTGGAGAAATTCTAAACTTACATAAAAAAAAAGCAGGATCAGCTTCATGTCTTTAATTGTAGTACAGCCTAGAGAGAGAGGAGAAACATTAAATGAATAGACTTCATGTTAACAGAGAGTATGAAATGATTTAAAAAAAAAAATAAGAATAATCTTATATTATATCATACCAAAAATATCAAAAAATAGTTAATGGCCTGGCGTTAACGGAAACACTGGACCTGAGAAGCTGACTTTATCCTTGCGGATAAAGACAGGGGCCGGTCTAGGGTCAAATAAGTCTTGGCCCGTGTCCAGTGCCTTTAAAAGGCATTCATAAATACCTCAAAGACAGTTCCGCTATTCCTATTGGTGGAGAGCACGTCACATGGGGGTGGTTAAACGGTTGATACTGACCAGCTCAAGCTGTTTATAACTGGTTGTTTTCAGATACGTTTAGATGCATACTATATGCGTACTATATGCATATCGAAAAACCGTCTCAGTCATAAAAATGCAACACACGTACAGAGCTCAAGGACGTCGGGCCTTTATCGCACGGTCACTACCCTGCCGGTATTAAGCAGCATTTTAAGAACTTGTCGCTACCCTTTTATTCCCTTAATCATTAATGATGACATAAGTTGCCATGTTTGTTTGTTCTCTCTTGCAGCTTGCTCTCTCCAGTGACAAAATTGCATCCGTTCATGAACCCCTGGTCACTATGGACTTTGACATTCTTAAAGGAGACAAAAATAAGATTGTCTCATTAGAGATGGACAGACAGGAACTCAGCAAACTTATCTTATCTTTAGAAACTGCAAATAAGGTATGTCTTATCCTATCACACACACAGATGCCTTGAAAATATCAAACCCTGTTGTATTGTGTTGGATTCTGTATTTACTGCAAAATTACATTAAATGTGTTTGACCAGGACCTAATTTGGAGAAAATATATAAAATAAAATATAGTTGTTGTGATGTATTCTTAAAAACACAACTGTATGACATATTTTGTATGATGTTAATAATTTTGAGAAAATGGAGTTAGCTGTTGAAAACTGTTGCTTACCGATCAAAAGGACCCATGGTATAAATGCAAAAAAAAATTAATGACCTGACGTTTCGATCCTAGCAGTGTCTTTCTTGAAGGCTTTTCGCGATTTTCTTTCGAGAAAGATTCTGCGAGGGTCAAAACGCCAGGCCATTAACTATTTTTGATATTTTTGGTATGATATAAGATTATTCTTAATTTAAAAAAAAATCATTTCATACTCTCTGTTAACATGAAGTCTATTCATTTAATGTTTCTCCTCTCTCTCTAGGCTGTGCTACAATTAAAGACATGAAGCTGATCCTGCTTTCTTTTTGATGTAAGTTTAGAATTTTTCCAAAATCTACTATATTTAATATCTATTTTATATTCTGATATACAATAATGGAGAACTAACTTGTTCTACAAGCAAACTTGAATCCTTGAAATGTAACAACTTCTTAACAATTTAGCTTTAAGCTTTCACAAATGTTTTGTAGTGTTTTGGATTTTTGTTATCGCAGCTGGGCAATCCAAAAGTAAGAACCGTGCTTCATGTGTCTACTGCCCTCTAGTGTTAACATTTATCACATTGCAGATGTTGGGTTTATATAAATTTGAGGTGCAAAAAACTACAAGAAAAGTATCGTCGGATCTTATGTTTTTGATAGTCATATATTTTCGACCCCAACTTTGATTCCCGTTTACCGCGAGACTGTGCAAGCTCCACCGGTGACAGAAGCTCTGCTGTTTACTCACGGTCTGTATTTTCGTCAGGCTTAATCATAATGAGAATAAAGTTTCCTGTCGTAGGTTGTGCTCAAACATTTATAAAATGACTAATTTTTGGTATCAATCACTTTTTGTGCATTATTATGCCAACAATCAAATGAGTCAAAGAAACAACAAGAGTCAAAGAAACAACAAGACATAAACTTTTAAAGATTTCAACACACGATAAAGTGGGTTGGATAGATGATTTAAAAAAACCCATTTAGTTTTTGATTGTGAACAATTTTCCTGTTATCCTATCGGAAACCCATGACACCAGGATTTATGCATTTTAGTTTTGTCCTTCAATACCATGATTATTCCATTCATTGTTTAATTCCCAAAGTCCAAAACACCGTTGTTCATAAATGCATAAAATACAGGATGGTTTATAGAAGTGTACCCTCATTTGACAGCCATATTAACCTACTTACTTAGATTAAAGTATTTACAATTATTTGTGGATTTTATGAAAGTGGTGAATGTTGAGCGATGGCTGAGAAATCAGTAACTTTGTTGTCAAAATACCATATTATATGGTAGTTAAAAGATATCATTTGCAAAATTGATTGTCCACAGAGGTTTTCTTATCTCTTGACTAAGACTTCTGAAAATACTTCAACAAGAGCATCTTCTCTTTTGTAACCTTTTTGAAAATAAATAAGCTCTAAGAGTATTTTAATGTGTGAAGTTCCTAGTGTAGCGGTCATGGTCTTATACCATCCCCTCTTTTTTGTCTTCACAACTGGTGCTCTTTCCTTGAATGGGCCAACTTCTGTTGACGTTCAGCCTCGTGACTAGCGGCGCTACTGATCCTCTCGAACAAAAGCTCATCTGTAGTTGTTTTGTTTTCAAGGAATGGGCGGATTTCGTTCTTAACCGTGTCGCTTCTGAGGCCTGTCAAGAATGCATGTAAGAACATGCTCTGCACGAGCGATGCGTCGTATTTTAATCCTGATCCGGTTTCTTGACTCGCAAACATAACTTACTGGCGTAAGTCAAGAGCCCGATCAGGAAACTGTGCAGATTCTTTGTAGTCTTGTGTAAGACGAGAGAGTTGATGATAGAGCTCTGTCGCGTCTTTTTTCTGATAATGCGACCTCAGCAACCAACGAAGACTGGGTAGGGTGAGATCGGTTCTTCCTTCTTTCTTGGAGGTAGCTCCTTAGGGATGATCCAGGCATTACGGCACGGATCACTGCCTCGATGACTTCACCCTCACTGTGACCTTTAAAATGGCTTTAAAATATCGGCCTGTCCTGCTGACCCGGCTCTCCGATCTGCCCGGATATTTTGAATTATCTGCGACTGAGGGTCATCACTCCAATGTTGTCATTTCCAGAGCGGGTGTTGACCTCTGCAGATGGACTCGTTGGGGGTTTCACTATTACTGGTGCTTTCGGTTGTTCAAGGGTCTCCACCATCAAGCCATGCAGGTATTCCTGCAGCTTCACATAAAACGCCATTCCCTCATCTTCCTGCTCCTCCATCTCTTCCCTCAGGAGATGATGGTGAATTTTCCTGATGAATGTGTGAAGTTCCTAGTGTAGCCGTCAGGGTTTTATACCACCCCCTTATTTTTGTCTTCTTTACAACTGGTGCTCTGTGTAACAGCTTTGACATGCCCCAACTGCTGTTGACATTCAGCCTCGTGACTAGCGCCTTGTCGATCCTCTCGAACAAAAGCTCATCTGTAGTTGTTTCGTTTTCAAGGAATGGCCGGATTTTGTTCTTCACCGTGTCGCTTCAGAGTCTTGTCAAGAGTGCACGTAAGAACTTGCTCTGCACGAACGATGCGTCGTACTTCAATCCTGATCTGGTTTCTTGACTCGCAAACATAGCTTTCTGTTGTAAGTCAAGAGCCCAGTTCAAGAAATTCTATGCAGACTCTTTGCAGTGTTGTGTTAGACGAGAGAGTTGATGATAGAGTTTTTTCCCCGGATAATGCGACCTCAGCAACCGACGAAGACTGTGTATCATGTGATCGGTTCTTCCCTGGAGGTAAATTGGTAGGGATGATCCTGGCATTATGGCTCAGATCACTGCCTCAATGACTTCACACTCACTGTGACCTTTAGCCAGGCCATTCTCAATTTGACTTCACACTCACTGTGACCTTTAGCCAGGCCATTCTCAATTTGACTTCACACTCACTGTGACCTTTAGCCAGGCCATTCTCAATTTGACTTCACACTCACTGTGACCTTTAGCCAGGCCATTCTCAATTTGACTTCACACTCACTGTGACCTTTAGCCAGGCCATTCTCAATTTGACTTCACACTCACTGTGACCTTTAGCCAGGCCATTCTCAATTTGACTTCACACTCACTGTGACCTTTAGCCAGGCCATTCTCAATTTGACTTCACACTCACTGTGACCTTTAGCCAGGCCATTCTCAATTTGGTGAGCAAGGCTTGAAAAGTTGAATTCTTTGCGGCTGAGGGTCATTACTCCAATGTTGTCATTTCCAGAGTGAAGGGGGACCTCTGCAGCTGGACTCGTTGGGGGTTTCACTATTACTGGTGCTTTTGGTTGTTCGGGGCTCCAGATGCTGACATGTCTGGAGTAGTTGGGCCTTGTTAAGTGCACTGACCTGGTTAAGTAAGATCTGGCACCGCTCCTGCGGTGACTTTTCCATCTTTGAATTTGCAACAAGGTATCTTCTTCGGGCCCAACCTCACTAGGCTGGGTCTCCGCTGCTTTTCCTTCGTTCCTCTTCCTTCTGGCTCTTCACCTCTAGCTGTCGCCCATCTCTCTTTGTCAAGCCGTGACGTCACAAACAGGTCCTCACTGCTCTGCTACATGTCTGCCATGGCTACGGTTTTCACTGGACAGGCGCTTGCCATTGACTCAACAATGAATGTAGAGGCAACATACCTATCCCTTCATGGTCACCATATGTTGCACCCCTCAAAAATGATTACCACTGAGGATACATAAGAGCGTGGGGGGGGGTTGACTCCTGTCTGATGTCTTGAAGTATAGAACAGGGTTTTATAGAGAGTCAACCAACTCATAGTTTCCTTTGTGTTTCTTCTTCAGGAGTCAAATCCCCCCACACTTTAATGTGGCGTGTCATGGCCGAGCGGTTAATAAGAGCACTGGATTCAAGCTCTGGTGTTTGATCAGCAGAGTGTGGGTTCGAGTCCCGGTCATGACACTTGCTACATAAAATTGGGGAGGTAGTGCTTTCTGCTCTACCGGCCAGGCTTCGGACTGATGATACCCAAGCCTACATCTGTATGGACTGTAAAAGGGGTAACCCTGTTTAGTAGGTGGAAATGGCCTCTGGAAATAACAATTGTAGCCCACACCTTGAAGTGGCCGACTTGCAAAAAAAAAAGAAAATCCTTTGTGGTAATCATTTTTGATTACCTGGGTCTCAACACTTTCAGCATTCTCTAAACGGGTGGTTTTAAATTGACACACATTCCTTCATGGATATGAAAGTCTGAGGTCAGTTACTGTTGGCCAGGGTAGCCATCAAGTGGATGGAGTTTATGAGCATTCGTGCACATAATTCCTCAGCATTAAACTACCATTTTTGACAAAACTTTTCAGGTTTCCTAGATTTTTCAGCACCAATGCTTAACAATCACCACTTTCATACAATCTAAAAAATAATTGTAGAAACTTGTAAGTAAGTAGGTTTACATGTATATATTTTTAGGTGTACACTTGCATTAGGTTGGCATTAAAGGAACACGTTGCCTTGGATTGGTTGTTTGCTATGAAATGCGTGTGGTTAGATAGATAATTTAAAAGTAGATTTTAATGATCCAAACAAACATGCCTCGGAATTGCACGGTTTTCCTTTTACATCGCGAAGAAACACGGTCAGCCATTTTGTGAAGTAACAATTTTGACTCCATAAAATGGCCGACCGTGTTAGTTTTGCGATGTAAAAGGAAACCTGTGCAATTTCTAGTTATGCTAGTGTGGATCATTATTTTTTACTTTTTAAACATCTTTCTAACCATACTGTGCATTTCATAGCAAACGGTTTCAAACGCTTTTTAAAGACCAACTCGACCGATCCAACCAAGGCAACGTGTTCTCTTAAGTGTATTTTCATGGTAGTCAGCAGGGCTAGTAACCCAGAATTTTTAGTAGCTCGGATGAGATTTTGGTAGCCCAAATAAACTTTATGTCTTGAGTCACAACACAAATTGGTCACCGAAAGTATTTCATTTTACAATACCATCGGCAAAGTTCATTATCGTGTGTGGTGTTGATTTGTACATTATTTTTCCACTAGCCCGCCGGGCTATCAAACTGGATAATAGAGTAGCCCAGGTGTAAATCTGGTAGTCCCAGGCTAGCAGGCTAGTGACAATTTCAACCTCTGCCCTGAAGTGATTTTATCATGATTTACAGTGTATATATCATCATTAAATACTTTAAATCAAAAAGTACTGATAAAAATAAAGCTAACTTTTACAAAAAATCTTATAAATTTACTAAGTAACAAACAATTTGTATTTGACAAAAGTAGGGGGAAAATAAAGCCAACATTTTAGTTTTGAAATATACGGAAATTGTTGCCATTGATTTGACTTAAAGTTTAAACATTGTAGTTGTTTGTAATCTTATGGTCAGACATGCATCTTTTCCTCCTTTTCTTTCCAAAACAGTGCCATAGAAAACAGAAAAACACTGTACAAAAGTCCAGTGTGATCAACCATTCCTCTTTGTTTGCAATTGGAAAGTTGCATGTCTGTATATATAAGAAGGTTGGCAGTAACACCGTGTAATGATAAACTCTAAATGAGTTGGGGTGGTTCTGAAAAGAACTGTAAGTTTCAACTCAACGAATTTCTGCAATAAAAGAGAAGTTAACTCAAGCTTGTTTATTTGCAATCTTTATTGGTGAGGATCAATCTTCTACACAATCTTATGCGCACAAAGCTGCACTGGCACACGAGACATCAAACTTGCCAATGATGCATGAAATGACATGTATAACGATATTAAGATTTTAGGAATGACTTATATTGACCCATTTCACCTGACTTCATCATCAGAAAAATCTTGAATGCGCCATACTGGTGGGCAATTTCACTGTGCGTTTTCATATATAAGTCTATGCATAGAGTATGCTGTGTGTAATGCAGTGAAGTGCGCATTTTAGGCGACGCAGCGTTAATACACGTAAACCTAACTTGCCCACCAACATGGTGGGCGTGGCACCAGCCCCCGCGAGTGACGCGCGTGCAAGGGGTAAATATACCCCTTGCATGTCATAACAAGTTCAAACAGCGCCGACACTGAGGCCAAAGGAAGACCTATCATTGGATGAAAGTTGGACGTGAAACGTATGCACACTTAGATGTTTCCATTGTTTGACCTCAGTAGTAGACCATATCAAATAGCCACTTTGTTGCTATGAAAATCGCCATCTTGTAGGGCAGACCGTATGTGCGTTTACACGTGTACATTGTAAATCAATGAAGCACGCAGCGTTCCTGGTTTGATTTCTATGGCACACGTACGCACACACACACACGCTCACAGATGCCATGTTGGAGGGCAGGTATTTTTCTGTTGCAGCACCACATCTCTGGAATCAACTTCCTCTTCACATCAAAACATCCGCTCCTATTTACTCTTTCGATCAAAACATCTCTCAAAACACACCTCATGTCGGTCTATCTGTTCTGTGGTATTTAATCATGTTTTTTAAAGGAACATTACAGAATTGGTTTTTGCTAATAAAACAATTGCTGGCATTTGTAAGCAAAGTGTATGCACTTTATGTAATTCACCATATACATAAACTGTCAAACCTGTAGAAGTTTGAGATCGATCAGCCATCTGGGTCACGAGAGAATAGTGAAAAACCTATTACAAATTTTGCATTGCATCGATGCAAAAAACAAATGAATAAAACGCTCACTGAGCGATAAACTCTAAACGCGAAACTAGATTATTTATTTCTCATCAAATATGACATTTCAGACAGAAATAAAGGGATGTTTTCTATTATCATGATCATTAAAGCGTGTAAGTTTAATCTAAATCTGTAATCTTCACGATTTTTGTTTCTTACCAATTCTGTAAGGTTCCTTTAAAGTTTTTTTTAAAGTTAAGTTTTCTTTTGTAATAGCGCCTTGAGCACTTTTCAAAACTTTGCTATTATTATTATTGAAAGGTGACGTTGTATTCTGTCTGGTTTTTAGCGGCCAATGCATGGGCTCTATTTTAATCCTATAGTACACACTATACGTACTTGAGATATTTTGAGAGTACAATTTTGGGTAATCCTAGCCAGTACTTGCTGTACTTGTGAGAACAGCTGCAGTGTGTGTATATACATGTAGTCCTCAACTTAATTTAGACTATTATTTACATAAACGTTAAACCAATGTTTGTATGAGAGAGATTGGCTGTGTTAAGCTTTGCGTTTATATCCCGTTGTGGGAGTTTGCCGAGTTGCTGATAGTGTGTATGATGTTCTTTTCATACAAAGCAAGGTTTCTAATAATGTTTGGATATTGGTGTCATTTGCAACGGATGTTGTTAAGTCAAAGGTTTCCTGATAAGCAAGTGTTTTTACATTGTGCAAGGCAGGGAATGAGGTTATCATTTCATCTGAAATTCAAATGTTAAAGTGGTTTGAATTTTGAATTTCATTTGAGAACTCAAAAGTTTCAAACACTTGGGGTTGATTTGAGTTTTTTTCTTCTTCAAATTTTGTAGATTTTATTTTATATTAGTTTATGTGTCAAATAAAAACATGGTTACAACAAGAGCTGCCAGAAGTTATTGTGGAACCTTTCTTCACTGCAGAATGTAAATGGTTGATAACATTCTTCTTAAGTTTCTCAAGTCTTTTAATTGTCGTACTATTATGCACAAACATGAAAAATAGACAGTTGGTGAAAGCAAGGCAAACATTGCATTAGCCTTGGGCCAAACCAGCATTAAATTGTCTGAAATGACAGTGGTCTGCGGTGGAGCACAAACAAAGCTAGAGAAAGTGAACTTTGAATTGTGAAAGACTGATTGATGGGTTATTATGCGACTGCATCAATTCATCTTTGTACCTGTATTCAGCTGTTGATAGTTCTAAGGTCCAGAGAAGGTTAATAGCAAACTATTTGCAGATGGATTAGCCAATAATCATTCAGTGCTGGATTGTGCAACAGTGAAGGGGGTCTACCCATAAAGCTGCGGAGGAATGTTTTGATGAAAAAGAACGATCGTCTGGAGAGTTCAAGAAAGAATTGTTCAAGTCAGCTTCGTCTTTAATAACTAAACAAGCCAATATATATGATTTGAGGCATTGCATGGTGAGGTTTGTGGTAACATCATGTGTGTATCTACTTGCCAGGTAGAGTTTGTTCTTTAGAGAACTGTCTTGCTATATTCTACTTCCGCGGAGTAGATTTATCTGATTGTTCGGAAGACTTCTTGGCTGGGACAAAGCCTAAAGGATTTTTATTAACTGCACTACCGCGGAGTGAATTCTTAATTGGTCTCATGTTTCGACTAGCTTGCTCTAGTCATCGTCAAACAAGCAGGGTTACGAAACCTGTAGAGCGTTTTAGAAGTCATCAGTCAAACTGAAAGTTGTGTTTATCTGCATCAATGTGGGGATCTTCAGTGTCTTTCTGTCCAGCGACTTTCTTCAGTGAATTGTGATGAAAAGGCAGCAATGGCAAACAGTCAGCAACAAGTCTGTGACATTGCAATGAATATAACAACCATGGAGGAGGTTTATGAAGCATTAAACGATGCTGGAGATAGATTTGCAATCTACATTATCTACCCATTCCTAATGATACTTGGTATCATTACCAATGGGGCTTTCTGTGTTGTGCTAGCTTGGGTCCCACGTATGCGCACTATCACCAACACCTACCTAGTCAACTTAGCTGTTGCCGACTTAACATTCTTGATTGTCGCCGTCAGTGAGAAACTTTTCAACAATTGGGTCTCTCCAATCCCTGCTGATAAGACTCATATTGGACTACCTGGCTGCATTGTCATACCATTTATATTGAACTGTACTTACTTCACCTCAATTTTTACAATAACTCTGGTTTCTGTGGAGAAGTTCTATGCCATCTGCAGACCTTTAGAGCACCGAAAGTTTAGCGGTAAGAAACGGACAATGAAGTTAATTGTTGGTGCTTGGATTCTATCTGCGATAATCTCATGCTGCTTCATCCCAGGTAGAGCAAGGCTGGAAGTGGTGTGCATGAATTGGCCAGAAAAGGCACCCAAATTGCCAAGCAAAGTTACCTACTGTTTGGCAATTAGAGTTTGGAAAGGATTTGAGCACGTTGCAAACTTTCTGCAGACTATACCTTTCTTCATTGCTATGGTAGTCAACACAATTCTCTACACGCAGATTCTGAGGACCATGCACAGGCGAGTTGGTGCTCGCTCACAACTTGCTGAAGCTAGGCTGGTGCAAATGCGTAATCAAGTGGCAACGATGTTAGTTGCAAATGGGATTGTCTTCTTCATTTGTCAGATGCTCTTTCAAGCTCTTTCTATCTCACTCTCTTTCCGGCATCTAAAAGAACCTCTTCTGGCTGATTGGCAAGTTCAAAAAGCTCTTGTTGCTAGAATCTTTTCATATGCCAATTCTGCTGTCAACTCCATAGTATACAACATTTTCAGCTCGCGCTATCGGCAAGCATTTAAGGAAACTTTCTGCTGGAGAAAACAGCGTAAAATCTTGCCAATGCTTGAGCTGGAATTAACTCGACAAACTAGATAAAAAGAAACGCAACAGGTCAAAGATTTGCTATAAATTTAACATCAAAAGTATATTAACATCTGCTGTATAATGTTCCTTTCTTGTGGAATTATTGTCATTGAATTATAGTCCAAGATATGTACATCTTTGCTTGTTACAACTCTTTGAGTGAGAAAATAATTTTTTTTTGTAAATCTGTTGATATTTATTTGAAATTTCAAAACAATTACCATACAATTCACAACAATTAGGTCCCTAGTCAAGTTCAAAAATTTAAAGAATTTATATTGAACTTTCAAATTTAGAATAGTTTGCATGAATTTTTCAGAATTGTTCAGTGTTTCCATGAATATCTGCGTCAATATAGAGATACTTTTCCGAACTGGAGATGTGACTAGTCTTTGAAATCCACCCTGGGCCCCTGGGTACCGATAGCAGGTTGATACAAACGAATCAGCTTCAAAGTTGTTGGTTTTCTCAATCATAAACTGTATCTTGTAGCTTAATGTAGCTCTTCTATAAACAATGTAATTTAAGACTGTGTTTAAGTACATGCATGTCTAGTTTGTTTTAGAAACATTTCAAACTAAGCTCACTAGTGAAAAATTGTTGTAGAACCACTTCATACAACTAGGTTCTCAAAGTTTACAATTATTATTATTATTATTATTATTATTATTATTATTATTGTTATTGTTATTGTTATTGTTATTGTTATTGTTATTGTTATTGTTATTGTTATTGTTATTGTTATTGTTATTGTTATTGTTATTGTTATTGTTATTGTTATTGTTATTGTTATTGTTATTGTTATTGTTATTGTTATTGTTATTGTTATTGTTATTGTTATTGTTATTGTTATTGTTATTGTTATTGTTATTGTTATTGTTATTGTTATTGTTATTGTTATTGTTATTGTTATTGTTATTGTTATTGTTATTGTTATTGTTATTGTTATTGTTATTGTTATTGTTATTGTTATTGTTATTGTTATTGTTATTGTTATTGTTATTGTTATTGTTATTGTTATTGTTATTGTTATTGTTATTGTTATTGTTATTGTTATTGTTATTGTTATTATTATTATTAATTCAGCCAGTGTCAAAAACAAATACATACAAGTAGAACAAAGGATAATAAGACTTCAAAAAAGGTAACTTAAATACAGGGTAACTAGAGGAGCGGGATTAGACAAAAGGGTACAGGACAGGTACGGGATGTGGAGGAAGGAAGAGGAAGGGACTCCATTCTAAGACGGCCAGGATAAATAAAAGCGTACTACTACACTATGACTCAAAAGCCTGCTTATCCAATCCTCGAATAGAGTATGAATATAATAAAAAAAAAAAAAAAAAATGGGAGATAAGGTTGTGTGCAAACTTTCTTGTTACTTTAGTTCGGTGTATTAAGAACAAAATATCTTAAAAGTATAAAATGTTTCCTTAATCATGGGTGGAGCAGTCTTGTTTTTTCTCCACTGCAAATCCATGTGCATTGTCACCACTATCCCCAATATTATATAAAAGAACTAATGAGTGATGACCCCGAGTAATAAACTAAATAAAACACACGAAGAAATGACTACATGAGACCATGTTAAATTTAGATAATATATTTACAACAAAAATTATTTACAGTTATGTACAACATTGGGTAAATCGGTGTAATCATTAGTTAAACCCACAGTCAATTAAATCACTTATTATCGATTGGCCAAAGCAATCTCCTATCAATTAATGATAAAAATTACAGATACTTGTACTTCAAAGTTACGGTAGCTCGTCTCTATAGTCTTTAGTCTCCCTGTACGTTCACGTACGATGAATGGCGATTGGCACGCAGTCTAGTATGACATCACACAGATGACGTTAAGTTTAGTCTCCACTTCAGGAGTTCACAGCGGCCCTCGTCTTTCAGTTCATCTCAAATAGGGAGTCTCATGGACGGGAGATCGAAGCCCCAAATAATGGCCATCTAAACAGTAAATAAATAACCGAAATCCTTGCAAGCTTTTTGGATATATCTCAACATAAATAATACAGAGAATGAATGCCATTGAATGAATTCTCAAAACAGTAACCGCCAATTCACAAATAATCTCCGTAAGATAATCTCTGTAAATTCTGAAGAACTTCTGAATTTCCTTTTGCCCACAGCAACTTCATAATTCAATCTAACGATGACTGCCCATTCAAAAATGTCCATGCCAATATGCAACTTTAGCAGAGTATCAATAGTATACGGAATTCTTTACACATTAGAAAAATACAATATTAATCATCAAACAAAACTTGCGGTTATTGTGCGGGCGAACTAACTTGAGGCATCTTCAGGCTGAGTGTTGCGGTGTCGACCGGGGTTAGGAAGAATCGTTACTACGGCTGTTTTGCCTATAGTTTTTTGATCACAGATCAAACAAGACAGAATTCTTGTTGACTGTCTACCTGTTGCTTCAGGAAGCTTCACGCAGTTGGTACAGTCTCTAAACACTCAAGCTCACCATCAAAACATGCTCTCAGATCGCCGATCAAAATCGTTCTGATCAAAACTAACATTCAATTTCACTAGCAAACTCACTCACTCCTAAACTCCCAAAATCAACAAAAGAACAAACACCAACAAACGACAGACTAAACAACAACAATAACAGAACTAAACGGGGACAATAACCACGGCCGATGTATTACGTAATGTACTGTGACAACGAAAAAGCGTCCTATGTTACACGAAAAAAAGCACTGGAAAAATACAGGAGGGTGCGGTTTGTAGCAGCTTAAGGCTATACGTCATGCGAGAAGGCTAAACCAATGTGTTGCAGGGGTGGCTAAAGAACATTAAAAATAAACGCAGCGCTATCCTGACATGCATAAAGTGAGATGTGATTGCCAAAGATGACCCCAGCGAGATGTAGTTATAAATGGATGCCATTCCCAATTTGTGAAGACTATACAGGAAATCCACCAGAAAGTATACTAAGAAATGTATCTCATGTAGTTTATGGAATCTAAATTACACTTTGGTCCGCAAGTCACATTGAAGGACTTGACTAAAACAATTATCAGTAAAGAAGTGTTTATTTCGGAATAACCGGGTTGTAAGAGCCAAATTAATATACTTTTTTATCCCTGGTTGTAAATTGATTTGACTTTGCAGTGGAAATAGATTTTCAATAAGCCATTTGCGAGTTGTATTTGAATAATGTCTGGTACAATGGGTCGTATGAATAAAAAGTAGTACTTACTTTTACTTGAAAATTTTAAGTATTTACTACCATCCATATGAATAAAAGGAAGTAAAAACTGTTATTCAAAAGTATTTACTAAAATGCTAAAAGTATCTACTTTTACCAAAAAGTAAATTCTTTTAATTTAGCACTTACTTACTTCCATATGAATAAAACGGAGAATATACTACAAAATGCAAGTAAATACTAGTGATTTTTCAAGGTAGATCCAGAGCTACCTTGGGCACAGAAGTAAAAGGCTCGTCCGAAGAAATGACAGTGTTTATGAATGTTCCTCACAGGATAAATGTTTTAGTCCAAAGGAAAGACATCACTGAAATATTAAATAGACACATACACAGTGTTTCACAACAGAAACAATACACACAAACTCAAACTGCTTTTAATCAAACTTGTTTATATATGCTGAGGATAAAATAAAACCGTTTGTAAAAAAAAACGTTTTGTATCATTACAGTAAGCTTTTTACAAAGATATAAAGAATTTTTTCAACTCAGAAATGAATGCCTCAACCATTAAGGCTTTTTGTTCATAAAATCAGAAGAAGTAATTTTTTAAACAATTAAATGCATTTCAATCGAATGTTGTTCGTGTTTATCCAGCTCTCATCTTCTCTATACAGAGCTGTCATGCTCCACTCCAAGTTTAAAAAGCTTAACAAAAACGTTTTTGTTCTGTGTGTCCAGATGAGTCGTCTTCATCAAAATGTTGTCATAATAAAAACCTCATGGCTGACTTGAAGATTTCTATGTTTCCGTTAAATCAAATGCTGCTTTGGCTGTGTGTGTGAGTGCGTACGTAGACGTGAATGGGAGTTGTAATACAAAGGAAACCTTTTGTTAAGAGCCATTCAGCCATGGTATATCAGAAGTATTTACTCCAAAGCATTAAGTGAATACTTTGCAGTAAAAGAATAGGTTTATTCATACGGAATTTAGAAGATGCTTTTACTGAATGCTTTTACTTGGAAGTTTATGCTTTTACTTTTTGCTAGTACTTGTCAGTAAATACTACTTTTTATTCATACGACCCAATGACTCGCATAGTCACAATGTACCGCTTACATTTGAACTCCTCAGACTATAGAGACAGTTGCTATTTCACATGGTTCTGAGCAAGCTTTTGCATGGCAACCTCCAGATGAGCATACCCTGGTACCATTGTGCCATACACATCCATTCAGAATTGTGTATGGGTGTTCACCGCCTCTTACGTAACTTAGCAAAAGCTTACCCCTAATCACTTGACATAGCAACTGTCTCGATAGTCTGAGCAATTTAAACTTAAGCAATGACTTTATTCAGCAAGTCATTGTACCAGAAAATATTCAAATCTAACTCGTAAATGGCTTTTTGAGCCACACATGTAACAACACCCATGCCTGGGGAATAAGTGAATAACAGGTACAAATAAATTGAACTCAAAGTATTGTCCCAACATCTGTTTATTCATCATGAAGTCAGTGTAGATGAAACAAAATGTGAAAAAACACCCAGTATTTTTCCAGACTTCAAAACTTGAAGCATGGACTGAGTTTGAATTCTTAATTAAAAACAAAATTCTCTTTGAGTAAACTGAAGTTATTTTACTGTTAATATTAACAAATGATCAAACTGGTGGTAGTCTATTGTGAGATTTCGTTGCACTGGCACAAGCTGTTTTCACTATATTTTGTTGAGAATCGTAGGCCGCAAAATGAAGTTGGGATAACCTCATGTATGAACTTTATTCTTAAAGGCAGTGGACACTATTGGTAATTACTCAAAATAATTATCAGCATAAAACCTTACTTGGTAACGAGTAATAGGGAGAGATTGACGGTATAAAACATTGTGAGAAACGGCTAGGTAGGAGAAGGAAGGTAGTGTCCGAGAAAGAAGTAATTTTCAAAGAATTTGATTTTGAGACCTCAGAATTGGATTTTGAGGTCTTGAAATCAAGCATCTGTAAGCACACAGCTTTGTGTGACAAGGGTGTTTTTTCTTTCAGTATTATCTCGCAAATATGATCACCAATTGAGTCCATATTTTCACAGGTTTGTTATTTTATGCATATGTTGAGGTCCACCAAGTGAGAAGACTGGTCTTTGATAATTACCAATAGTGTCCAGTGTCTTTAAAATGGGTAAATGTTTGTTGGAGATACTATTAACTAGTCAATACTATTTTATTACGAAATATTTGAATAAGTAATTTGATCACATCTCTCCTGCTACCTACTTGTTTTAATTGCTCTTTATTATTATTAATTTAAAAGGAGCTATTCTTTGTGAAATGTGTTATAGTTGCACAACTCTTAAAAACTGTCACATTTGAAAACTGTCACATTCGAATACTGTCACATTCGAATACTGTCACATTCGAATACTGTCACATTCGAACACTGTCACATTTGAACACTGTCACATTTGAACACTGTCACATTTGAATACTGTCACATTTGAATACTGTCACATTTGAATACTGTCACGTTTGAATACTGTCATTTGAAATACACACTACAATTCACCACTCACATCAGCACTTAATAATTAATACTGGCTTTAAAAATGGATATGACTCTATTATACTTGTATCTGAAATATATAAATTTCAATAAAGAATATAAAATACTGAGTTATAAAGATAATATCAAACCAAAAGTTTGTATATTTAAACAAACCATCAAAATAAACACTTCATCCACTTCTTCGTTACTATTTGTTCCCCAAACCCACAACAATTGGGGTGACCGGGCTTTTTCTCATGCTGGTCCGCTACTTTGGAACAATCTGCCTCTTAATATCCGTAACATGTCATCTATTTATACGTTCAAAGATGCCCTCAAAACCCACTTTTTCACTGCTGCTTTCACTAGATATTCATTCCTTGCACCATGAGCATCACTTGTGGTGGGTACAGGCGCATTATTCATGTAAGTGTTCTTTTTATTATCATTATTGTTATAGACCCCTTGCAAAACACGAAACGCTACACGGACACTCTGAGCTCACGCACATTTTTACGCACAAAGAACAGCTTCTGTCCAATCATTTGTCTCCTTTGACCCCAGTGAGGGCGCTTTTTGACCCCAAGTAAGGCATATTTTTAGCGTGTGACGTCACATGCAAGGGGTCCATTATCCACTGCAACTATCCCAGTCTAGTTAAACATCTGTACTTGATAAGGGATGACAAGTGTCTCATCAATGGGAAACCCATGGAAACCAGAGACTTCTGACTTCTACATGTAGCTTGAATACACATGTTTGTTATTATAACACCCCTTACAAGTATTCTGCCTGCTCATTGGTTTAGAGCGCGTCACATGACATGTCTTAGTTTTGCTAGACGACGGCCATGTGATAGTGCGTCGGTTTGCCATGCGCTAGTCCGAAGACTAGCACACGGCGTGCAGTACCCAGACGTCCGTTGCGTGTACGAGGATGATACATTAATAGTCTGTAACCATTTCGGATTGCACGACACTACATGTACATGCAACACAGTAAAAGTTTTTGCAATCTGTATTCGCGTCGTCCGTGGATTGTAGCATTCAGGTCTGTAACTTAATAATAATAGTACAGTATTTAGACATGTTTGGGGTGTTATAAAACAAATATTGACTGCTTTTACTCGTGTAATGGTTAAAACTATGACTCCCTCGGAGATCCCCGTAGCGTTCTATTTTTCCTCGGCTTCGCCTCGGGAAAATAGAACGCTCCAAGATCACCTCGGGAGTCATAGTTTTAACCATAGCACTCGAAGCAGTCAATATTTGTATACTAATTAGCCGTATTCTGTTCAGAAACCCTGCCGTATAATTACTGGGTAAATAATATAGTCGATTGTGAAATGTTAGTTTTTTTATTGAAACCTTATTGTTCTCATGAGATTCATGAAAATTCGCATGAAAATTTTGGGTTGGATTTCCCACATGAATTGTTTTAAAAACCACTTGGCCTTTGAGGCCTTTCAGTCATGATTTTAAGGACTCCTATACAAAGGTAGAATAAACAAGCTTTAGGTTCTGTGTTTGTGGGTGTTTGACGTGGCAAGCTGGGAGCTCAGCAGGGCCCAATTTCATGGCTCTGCTTATCGCAAGCAAAGAATCGCTGCTTGCAGAAGCAGGGAATTCCATGCTTACGTCCAGCACATTTCACGGGTTAGCGGGGGATTTTGGCTTGTGCGCGTGCGTACTCCATGTTACTAGGCATACTACGCTTACATAGCTAGTAGAACAACATACAACATATAATAGGGACAACATCTCCATGACCAGGGAGATTGTAAAACTTGTTCATCAGAACATGGAAAGATTGTTTTATTTTCAGGGAACTTTCTACAGAATCAAGGAGAGTTGGCAGCCCTGTGATCATAAACGAAGAATTCGGCGGTAAGCAGAGCCATGAAATTGTGCCCTGATGGTGACATACATGTTTGTACTTGGAATGGTCGGGCTGAGTGGTCTCCATCTTTGATAGCCCAATGTTGTGTTATCCCATGGTAATTCCTACTGTAGTCTTTAGTCGTTCCATCCAGCCAAGCTGTGCGCAATGAGCAGATAACACATAGCCACAAAGGAAGTCACAAGCATCATGGGAAATCCAACCCTATGAACAAATTCCACAAAATCAATAATCCAAATAAAATAGTCACAGTTAGAAATTAGAGTGAGTGTGTTTAAACTAAAGGCCGGGTTATAGTCAGTTGCACGATGGGCGTGCGATGGAAATCGCGGCAATCATATAAAAAAAAACAGTTAATATGCCTCAGCGATAACTTTAAACAGTGTTTTTTTAGGATCGCGCGACCGACCGTAAACCGGCCTTAAAACAGCTTTGATGATGTAGTAGACCTAGAACTCCATCTTTGAGAGGGCAAGGCCAAAATTCATTTTGCAAAGGGCATTGTCATTGGAAAATTTTAAGTCAATGGGAAACTTTTCAAAGGGCACCAAGGCCACGACCGTTGGCAATGGAGGCCATGAACTCATTCCCTGCTTGTAATTCCAGGCCTGATGTAGTAGGAATACATAATAATTATTATTATTATTATTATTATTATGCTATAAATATGGTGTTAAAGACAATGGACACTATTGGTTATTGTCAAAGACCAGTCTTCTCTCTTGGTGTATCTCAAAATATGCACAAAATAACGAACCTGTGAAAGTTTGAGCTCAATTGGTCATCGAAGTTGCGAGATAATAATAAACGAAGAAAAAACCCTTGTCACGCGTAGTTGTGTGCTTTCCGATGCTTGATTTCGAGACCTCAATTTCTCTATCTGAGGTATCAAAATCAAACTCGTGGAAACATTTTCTTGAAAACTACGTCACTTACGAGGCAGCCGTTTCTCACAAGGTTTTATACCATCAACCTCTCCCCATTACTCGTTACCAAGAAAGGTTTTATGCTAATAATTATTTTGAGTAATTACCAATAGTATCCACTGCCTTTAAAGAAAGATCCTTAATTAACTTACTTCATGAATTCTTTGAATGAGAAACTACATCCGTGTTGTTTAGCGATCCCTGCACATACTACATTAGCTGAGGCTCCAATGAGAGTACCATTCCCACCGAGACAGGCTCCGAACGCCAGGGACCAGACTAATGGTTTCAATGGGACATTCAGATCAGGATCATTACCAAGATTAAGTATAACGGGGATCTGAAACATGGATAAACACAATCATTTATCAAATCCAACATGCCAAGATATGATTTGTAACACTTGGAAATGTCTCTCTGGAAGCAAAATGGTGAAACAGAAATATGTTCTGCTTTAGAAATAATAGATAGCATGTTAATATGGGAAGTATTAAAATTTGTATAATAATCAACAACTTTTCTATTACCCTTCTAGTTGAATGTAATGAAGCAAAGTCTTGGACTGATTTTTCTCGGGGCCACTTCAGAACAAGGGCAGATCCCTACCAAGTTTTGAGGGGGGAGGGCAAAATCTGTGAAAGATGGAGCATGCGCGAAGCCTTTATTGTGTGGTAGTCTGGGGCCCGCTTCAGGACCTGGAAAAATGTGGATTCTAGATGCTCTGTTAGCAAAGTGGCAACATTTAGTTGAAACACAGTACTTTCTTCCAAAAAAAGCCCCTCAAAACCACACGTTCAACACAATGAAATGTTCTTCATTCAACAGTGTTAAATGAGACAATCAAGCATGGGTGATGCTAAAATTTAATGCCAGCTTTCAAATGTACGTCACATGTGATTGTTTTGAACTGATGTTGTAACTTCGTAACTAGGCGACTAGTGAAATTTACTCCTCAACTAAGACACTAGTTGCACTAGTTGCCCAGCACTATTTGTAACACTGTGTAGCAACTCACCATAGCTGTAGTGAATGGGATGTTATCTATAAAGGAGGATGCTATAGCAGACACCCATACTAGGAGTATAATGGCCACTGTTAACTGACTGTTTTCTGGCACTGCCTGGAATGGAAAAGATATCAGGTTAGCCGAACGTTTCCTTAATGAAAACTTACTTAATAAACACAATTTATGTTTGGTTTACAGGTTTTATGTATGACACAAAACACAAATGTTCACAGATTTACATTAAACGATAAAAAGCTTCCCTTAAAGTGTTACTTGCTGAGGTGCTATTGTTTTTAAGAAATGAGTAAATCATTTTCACTAAAACAATTTTCGTCTCAGTGAGGCGAAATTGTTGTTATTTGTGCGACTTTCCTGAAAACACTGCTCTGTGTACATATATTTTAACCGTTATACATATATTTCCCCTCTATTTAGCCTATTCAGCCTTTTCTTTTTAAAGCATAAAAATACACAGAACCAGTAGGAAGGAAAAAGGCTTGCTTCAGAGAAAATAATTACATCATTAACTGTTTCCATAAATACTTTTAAATAGGCTAGACCCATTGCATAACCCGCAGCACACTTGCTTGCGCACATCTCCTGTCCGCCATTTTGGGGATCAAAACAAGCTTGGTACACGTGTTTAAACATGTACCATATTTTGTTTGCACATTTTGACCCCCAAAAAGGCGGAGAGGAGATGTGCATGTATGCGTGCTGCCCATTGTGCAATGGGTCTGTGGGTTGGATTTGGTGGGTTGGTGAGTATACATTTACCATTAGCCTACATGACTATTGGCCAAATACTCATTATACTCAGACTCCAATAAAACAAACAAGACACAACTGTTGGAATACGGCCACAGTCTGAAGACCACTGACTTTAATATGGATTTAAAATGCGCACTTATCAGAAAACTGATCAAGGCGCCCACACAAAAAGAAAACGTACAATTGAAAATGAAGAATAAACATAATTGTGCCGGATACCGAATTGGGCAAACCGGACACAGGAAAACAAGCGGGGTACACCTGACCCCTAAACCAGGATGCACTTGCACCCAAACCTGGGTTTAGCAGACCCAAAAACCAGGATGCACTTGCACCCGAACACGGGTTCAATTTGACCCCAACAATAGCTGCATATAGCAGCCACAAACGCAATATAATTTGTGAAGGCCTACACCAGATAAATTTTACTGTGTTTTGTAGAAATTATTTAGTTGACAATATACACTGTTTAATTACACAGAGTCAAATGATACAGTTGCGCTTCCACCGATGAAACCTCAGTCGGAATCATAGCCTCATGAAACTTTCGAACGCTATGGCAACAATACCAAAACCAATTAACAAATTCCATTGGTGTATATAATTATTAAAGGTTGTTCAATAAACGCCCAAAACGGGGAAAATGGCTGTCTGAACCCTCCAATTATGCCATTGCAGCAAAACAGCCACCATAAAATAGTGCCAAATAACCGGTGGAGTAAGTGGGATGGTGGTGGGAAAATTAAAAACATCTATTCCAAACGAATGACTGTGACAAAGTGAGTAGATAAAGTTAACAAGCCCGCCAAAACAAAACTTCTGGCGCTTTGATTGGTTGAAACAAAAACAATGTAATACATCGATTTGCTACCTAAATGTAATACAGCATGACCCAGAAACACAGCAATGAGTTTGGAACTCTGCACTATGCAGCACAGGGGAAACAACAACCCAATGCTTGCAATATATATATATGCCCTGTGTGTAAAGCTGGGAACATGCCAAGTACGATGAAGGTTGCGCTGAGTATAAGGCCTTTTATCCTTTATGGTGATAAAAGGAATTATACTCAGACTCCAATAAAACAAACAAGACACAACTGTTGGAATACGGCCACAGTCTGAAGACCACTGACTTTAATATGGATTTAAAATGCGCACTTATCAGAAAACTGATCAAGGCGCCCACACAAAAAGAAAACGTACAATTGAAAATGAAGAATAAACATAATTGTGCCGGATACCGAATTGGGCAAACCGGACACAGGAAAACAAGCGGGGTACACCTGACCCCTAAACCAGGATGCACTTGCACCCAAACCTGGGTTTAGCAGACCCAAAAACCAGGATGCACTTGCACCCGAACACGGGTTCAATTTGACCCCAACAATAGCTGCATATAGCAGCCACAAACGCAATATAATTTGTGAAGGCCTACACCAGATAAATTTTACTGTGTTTTGTAGAAATTATTTAGTTGACAATATACACTGTTTAATTACACAGAGTCAAATGATACAGTTGCGCTTCCACCGATGAAACCTCAGTCGGAATCATAGCCTCATGAAACTTTCGAACGCTATGGCAACAATACCAAAACCAATTAACAAATTCCATTGGTGTATATAATTATTAAAGGTTGTTCAATAAACGCCCAAAACGGGGAAAATGGCTGTCTGAACCCTCCAATTATGCCACACGCGCCAAGCGCGCCCACCGAGAGAGAGAGAAAGAGAGAGGGAGAAAGGGGGGACAGACAACCAATTTCCACATAGACTACTGAAAACAACAAAAGTACGCAAGTTAATGCGAAACAACTGGTTACCGAGCTACTGATAAATGCACACCACATAGGAGAAAAACCTACCCCACCCCAAATAAACTGGGGTGATGAAAAACAGAGAGCTTGCTCTGCTTTGTAATGAGACGCCTATATGGGCCCTGCAGAGAAGACCAACGGGATAGTAGCCGGCTACGCAACACCAAAAACCCTTTGGAAAAGGTGACGTAGTTTGGCCCCAAGCTTGCTATCTCATGCCAACATAATGTTGAGCTTCTCTACAAGTACCAAACAATTAACATTGATTTGAAGAAAAACAATTATTAAAATTAATAATGCCAATAACGAAAATAGTTTTACTGCACCAATCCTGTATGGGAGAAAAGGCAAAAATTGTTTTGGTTGAAGGGAAAAAATGTCCTTTTTGGACACACTAAAAACAGGCAATAAGAAAGTAGCCTACAGAAGGAATAAATAACAACCTATAGCATAGTTTACCATCCTAGCTAAGCAATTACCTTTGGAGGTACACATTAGCAAAGCAACTGCGAGGTGAGAAAACCCCTTCTACCAATTACTAACAACCAGCGCAAATTTAATAGCTCTGACCAAACCATTCCACCAGGAGATTGCCAAGTTAATTAAACTAACCTTCCCACAGCAATGACCCTCGCTGACCTTATAGAAAGTTGTGGTTGTTGGAATTGGTTGCAATTGGGGGCTGCAAACACAACCATTGTACCCACCCTTGGTAGGCCTATAAATAGTATTTTAATGTTATTATAATCGAGACGTGGAGAAAATAACTACAGCCAGAAAAGCCCAGGCTCAAACTGGATAAAAATTCATGAGCCGAGTAACAATAGTCCAGGCTTACACTGGCAACTAATTTAACCTCAAGCCAATAAATAATGAAGTTAGGCTCAGACTGGAGAAAATGTTCTCGAGCCAAGTAAAAATAAAGTTTCGGCTCGCACTGAAGAAAATTTTCTTGAGCCAAGTAATAAACAAGTTTTAAGCACACACTGGAAAAATCTCCTTGAGCCAAAATTAATAATAAAGTTTTAGGCTCACACTGGAGAAAATGTTCTTGAGCCAAGTAATAATAAAGTTTAGTCCCACACTGAAGAAAATGTTCTCTAGCCTATTAATAATAAATTTTAGTCTCACCTGAAGAAAATGTTCTCGAGTCTAGTAATAGTTTAGCCTCACACTGAAGAAAATGTTCTTGAGCCTAGTAATAATAAAGTTTAGTCTCACACTCAAGAAAATGTTCTCGAGCCTAGTAATAATAAAGTTTAGGCTCGCACTGAAGAAAATGTACTTGAGTACAAGTAAAAAGTAAAAAGTAATAAGCAAGTTTAAGCTCATACTGGAGAAAAACTCCTCGAGCCAAAAGTAATCAAAAAGGTTTAGGCTCACACTGGCGAAAAATGTTCTCTAGCCAAGTAACAATAAAGTTTAGGCTCGCACTGAAGAAAACTATCTCGAGCCAAGTAGTAATTAAGTTAGGCTCACACTGGAGAAAATGTTCTCGGGCCAACTATTAAACAAGTTGAAGCTCATACTGGAGAAAAACTTATCGAGCCAAGTAACAATAAAGTTTAGGCCCACACTGGGGAAAATGTTCTCAAGCCAAATAATACTAAAAAACTGGCCCGCACTGAAGAAAAATATCTTCTAGCCATTTTAGAATAACACAAGAAAAACCATACTCTAGCCAACCATGTATGTGCTTAAAAATAGAGCAGGCCCAAACTGGAGAAAACATTTTTCGGGCCAACCACATGTAAATAATATACAAGAAAGCCCCACCTGGAGCTAACAATTACCGGGCAACAACAACAAGGAAAAGATTCACACTGGAGAAAAAACCTCACGTAACTAATTTTGAGAAAGCCCCCACATCGGAGAAATTTATCCTTGAGCCAACTGAATAGTATAAGTATAAAGGCCCAAACTAGAGAAAAATTAACCTCGAGCCACCAAACAACCCATATAGAGAAAAGGCCCAAAATTCTTGAGCCAACTAAAAATTATAACAAAGCAAAAAGCCCCCATGGTAGAAGTCTAAGGCATGGCAAAATGCTATACAAAATGCACCAATTAATACCACAAATTTCACTTACAAATGATACCTACAGTGCCTACAAACAAATATGCAGGCTACGGGCCAAATAATTTACTTTGCAAATTGCCGAAAGGACATCCTGGACTGGACCCTATTAACGGCTACTGAAATTGCTTCCCCTGCTGCATGAGCCATCGCGTCAATTGGCGCAAGATGATGAGGCCTGCTACATGAAACTGGACATCACTATTTAAAGACAGTTAAACGTCCATCAAATTAGAGTCAACTCAAATACCACAACTCCACATCATTAGCAAGTTAGTCCCGGTGTGCGTTGACGAATTCCAGCGATTTGTTCCAATTTTGTTTACCCTCAATTTTGTTTACACTTAACGCCAGCGAGGGAGGCACTCCCGGAAACCAAACTCTCGTCTGACTGTCCGTAGAACTTGTCTGTCTACCACCAGCTTGAACCACCAACAATTAACCACCTTTGTGAAACATTAAAGGATATGACGACAAAACACCACCCGAGGTACTGGAACACGGTCAAATAAACCCCACATGCGTGTAGCAAACGTCAATATGGCCATGTTGCTTGTTCATGTATGGAGGAAGAAATAAAATAAAACTTGTTAAAATTTACCAGTCAATTTAAACTTGATATTCAATACAATTCAATGTTTTATTTGTCCCACCATGTAGGAAAACATGGCTACCCTAAAATATTGACTACCTAAAATAACCATGAAAGCATGCACTCACGTATGATTTCCAAGTGTATATCAGCCACAAACACATAACATTGCGCACCCACCTCCATAGGTACATGTAATGTCCATTAAATCCGGACAACATTTATCCTAACTATATAATGTATCCGATAATTTATGCATTGAAGTATGAAGTTGTTATAGCGGGTTGAGGCCAACACTTACATAAAGTATCACTAAAATTAAACCACACCACAAACGGATCAACCATTGCAAAGATTCCGCTAACCCAGCGAGTCTAATTGCTACATACATGTTGTATGGAAACAAATAAACGAACAAATTGCCTTCCACCATGATGTGAAAATTATATCCCGTCGTGGGCAGGCTAATTTATTATAAATGCAGAACATGCAGACTAACTAATAGAATAACAATACAGAACTTACACTAAACTGGATTTACACCGTTTGATTGAGAAAAGCAACCAGACGAAATAAATAGCTGGTGCCTTGTGCACTGCATGTTATAACCAACCAAAACATTAAAATTACCTGCAATTGACAATTTTAATTAAAACTAAAAACGCATTAACCACAGCGTAAGCCAGTCGGGAAACAACAGTATACGTACACAGCGAAAACTGAGTGTGCAGAAACGTAAATAATATACATAATTAAAAATGTTGCACAAGAAACTCTGAGCAGTAGACCTTAGGTTGCAGCTCACAAAAGCTGTGCACTGGCCGAAAATAAACCAAAACAATGAAATAATCCTTGAGCCTAATCCATAAATGAAAATGACTCCAAAACAATTGCCTGCAGCTAACTAGGCCTACTAAAATAGGTCAGATAATGACCGAATTGAATTAAGCAACCACTTGTTGCTTGTTGCCTCAAATTAAAAGAAGAGGCTGGCTAGATAAGAATAATTATAGTAACAAATGACCAAAACTGGATCACATTCAAATCAAAGGAAAAACACATTACCAAAATCCAACAAATACGCAATGCACAGAGAACAGAATTAGACTGTACAAATAATAAAAAATGTACCCGAAGACGAGCGGACATCCAACGAAATCCTGACGTGGCTCATGAAAATTGTGTTGAATTGCAACACAATTGTTCGCTCATGTCTGCCATAGAATTTAATAAATAACAGCACACAAACCCAAAACAAATACATGACAGTATGACACATGACGTAGGTAGTGTCATGAAGGTTTGCAGAGAAAGGACAATAACAACAGTTTTTTAAAAATATTGCCCAACTTTACCGAACACCAAATCTTGGCAAAGCATACAACCTACAACTACTACACTAGCCTAAGGCTACAATACAATCAAAAACAACCATTTCATTATCCATTATTTGCAATTGCGGTGCCAAAACTAGAACAAGCATGTTACTTAGCTCAATGTTATAGCAGAACGAGTCGTTCGACTCCCAGCGGACTCCGAGTACCGTCAACGTTCCTTCCAATGTTTTGCACCAAAGCGAACATCACCTTGTTCGATGTTTCCCGCTCCGTCCATGGGCGGGCTGGTGTGAAAGTTGATCGACCGTCCGTCCTGCCGTCTCTCCTTCCTTCCACAAACACCCTCTCCGAGCATATTATAGCGACCGGATAGTAATAGTTGTAAAAACCCACAAATAGTATCAAGACTACAACATATTGTAGTTCTTTTAATAAAAATAGTACTATGAGTACATATTCTTAGAAGAAGAACAAACGCTCAAATAAACGACCAAAACGAAGAGCACAAAATTAAAAACATCTATTCCAAACGAATGACTGTGACAAAGTGAGTAGATAAAGTTAACAAGCCCGCCAAAACAAAACTTCTGGCGCTTTGATTGGTTGAAACAAAAACAATGTAATACATCGATTTGCTACCTAAATGTAATACAGCATGACCCAGAAACACAGCAATGAGTTTGGAACTCTGCACTATGCAGCACAGGGGAAACAACAACCCAATGCTTGCAATATATATATATGCCCTGTGTGTAAAGCTGGGAACATGCCAAGTACGATGAAGGTTGCGCTGAGTATAAGGCCTTTTATCCTTTATGGTGATAAAAGGAATTATTTACCTTAATTAGAGCAGATACCAGACTACCAATGAAGTCAATCAAACCTAGATGAGTCAAACCCTGAAAGCAAATACATACAATTCCAAAAAAGACTTCAATAACAAGCAGTTCAACAAAATCAATGTTTAACCAGGAATGTGTTAATACAACATGCAATACTTTTTTTCATTTACATATATTTTTTTATTTTGTGAAAATGGTATAAAAATGCTCTGAAAGTAAACAAAATAGACATAGGTGAACAGGTTGTTCTGGTTTAAAAGTGTGGTTCATTTATGTGATAATAATACAAGGATTATAGCGCTTTATTGCACCCCAAAGGGCGTATCAAAGCACTCTGTATTTTTTTTTTGCAAGGTATATGGAGCTCTGTTTTTGAAGTATGAGACCCATTCCTTTATAGCACCAATGTGATGATCAGACCAGGAACACCAGGGTGAACCTTCTTTTTTTTATAAGTGCACTTGGTTCTTTTACGGCGTTTATACACAACACACGTGACCAACAGCTTTTTGTCCCATCCGAAGGACAAAGCATCGTGGTTGTCACAGGTCCCATGGAAGATCATTGAAATTGTTATTTTGTATGTTTTGTGTATACTAAATTAAGCCATGATTTTCTTCTGTAAATAAATGCAAGTTGCTACCGTTTAATTGCTACTGCAGGCGCTACTGTGCAGTAGCTACTATGTTGTACCATGGTTGTACATAGATTGGCCAGGTGTGCAAGTGCTTTTGTGCAGCAGCAGTACTTGTAGTATAAGTACAAAGGCATTGCTAGGGTCTGCCTCTTTTGTTCTGTGGGGCATCATGGGCGTAGTCCTTCAGGAATTTCTTGGGAATTTCACTGGTATACATGAGTGAACAGAGGGGTAGTTTTGTATATTAAGTGGTGAAAGTGAATTGATGTGCTGAGAACCAGTTTTTAAGTCAGCGGGGTGATACAATGGGACGAATAAATAAAAACTAACATTTGCTTTTACTAGCCTTTTACTTAAATCCTTATAAATACAAGTAAGCATTAATATTGCTAGTAATTGGTCGAACTAGTAGGTAAAATCAATGCTTGAGGGACTCTTCTTATTGAGATGTAAATAAAACCGACATTTTACTATTACCTGATAGTTTCACAAGATACTGGGCCGTGTAAAGGCCATTATTAACAAATTTCGATAAGTTTAAGATCAGGCATGAGAATTTGCCCATATCTATAAAAACACCATTTACTTGAACGGATTAGTAAATGGTCAGAGAAAAGCACAATAGTGGGGTATTCAGGAGTATAACAATAGAGGCATGGACTCGCTGATCAATAGCGATTAACTGAAATGCAGGCAGGGCAGTTTCCACTTAGTCAAGTTTTTGATAGTCAGTGTCTATGATGAAGAAACAGCCAGCCTCTCCACGCCAGAGCTCCAGAGATTGGTACTTTTAGAGCAATTAAAGTACACAACAAATTTATAAGTAACATTTATAGTTGGATCATTAGGCCAAGAGAAAAAATAACCCTTTAATACTGACCCGATACCGAGCCATATATGCAACACTGCTGTTTAAGTAAAATCTCAAGCTCCTCATACAGTAGCTTGTAAAAATACAATTAATTGCTACAGTATGTTAGTACAATGTCGTTTTTATTTACATGTCTATAAGTGAAAGGTAATCCAGTGAGCAAAATGTTCATGCCTGATCTTTTACTTTTCAGTCTTCTTGCTAACGCTGGACCTTTAACTTGATAAGTAATTGCTAGTTTTTATTTATTCGGCCCATTGTGTGTGAAGTTAGTGCTAGGCAGCCAGAGTACTTCTCTGCATGCTACGGCACAAATGTATTGGATCTGGTGATGCACATAGGGGAGCTTAGCTCGACAAATCGTAAATTAGTTTTAATTATGTTTATGGAGGAGACCCTGTGTTAATTAAAGGCACTGGACACTATTGGTAACAAACTTACTTGGTAACAAGCAATGGAGAGCTGTTGATTGTATAAAGCATTGTGAGAAACGGCTCCCTCTGAAGTAACGTAGTTTTCAAGAAATTTCCACTAAAATTCTTCAATTTGATTTCGAGACCTCAGAATGAGATTTTGAGGTCCCGAAATCAAGCATCTGAAAGCACACCAACTTTGTGTGACAAGAGTGTTTTTTCTTCCTCTATTATCTTGCAACTTCCGACGACCAATAATTGAGTTCAAATTTTCACAGGTTTGTTATTTTATTCATATGTTGAGATACACCAAGTGAGAAGACTGGTCTTTGACAATTACAAATGGTGTCCATGCAGTGTCTTTAAAATAATATAGTTTAAAGGAATTGTTGATCCAAAAGCAGAGAAATGCAATTTTGAAATTTTTTCAAGTGTCTTGCTTATGTGTCACGACTGGGATTTGAACCTACACTCTGCTGAACAGAACACCAGAGTTTGAGTCCGGTGCTCCTAACCGCTAGGCCACGACACGCCACATATTGACTAAGGAGTACTTTCTAGTGCAATCCTTACCTCCATAAGAACAAATAGAGCAGCAAAGAACACTAAAGTTGTCCACTCAATCCTATGTAACACATTCTCAATGTCATTGATGTCGGCAAGGACTATAAGAAAAGTCGCTGCTAGAAGAGCTATCCAGCCTGGGAAAAAAATAGTTTCAAAAAATATGTTTCTCTAAGATCCAAGAGGAAAAGTTTCTGTATGGCGCCACCACTTTTTCATTCGAAATGAAATAATATAGTATCTAATTTACCTCAATGAGATATCCCTTTTTTGTAAAAAATGAATGAAAAAGTGGTGGCACCATACGGAGAGTTATCCATCCGAGATTTATCTCAAAGGTAACGTTGGTTTTGGAGTACACTTGTTCCAGCGAGCGGTCAAGTTGATGTAGTGGTGTCTTGCCTTGCCTTCCACCTCCGGGACCCCGGTTTGAATCCTAGCGGGGGCACTATGTTGATTGGGTTTTCAGTCCCTACCTGACTGCGTGGGTTTCCCTGGAATAATTCTCTGCAGATTTTTTAAAATAATATTCTCGTCTCGTTTGGCTCTAAGTAAGGCGTTAGATCCAGATCCTTTGAGTTTTTTTATAAACACACCACAATACAACCACTTGATCGGGGTTACAAATTTTGATCATGTAAGATATGAAGTGACAAAACCAATAAATTACAAACATTGGTTTGTACATAGCCCTTCGGAAAAAATGACGAGGATTTGTAGCACATACTTTTGTGACTTGATAGTCTGGACAAACTTCAATATTCAACAAAACTCACCTAAGTTTAAATGAATACTCTCCACTGACTGGACAAAGAACATGATGATGGCCACTATTAACACAATGCCACATTTGACAAGTAGATTTGGGTCAGTAATACGATACTGCAAATAAAAAACAAACAAGTTAACAACCGTTTACACCTTAAGCCCTAGTAGCATAATCAGTGTTTCACATTGGTCCACAGACCCCGAGGCCAGTGATTTTAGCACCAGGCTAGTAAATTCATGACCTGACAAGTCCGGCGGCCTCGTGGTTGTGTTTAAATGTTTACATCCAGTCTGATAAAAAAATTGAATATCTGTTGTTTATTGAAAAATACTTTTCCATATATTATAATCAATCTTCTCTTCTGTAGTGCTTTTTCACCTTCAAACTTCAATTGTTAAACTGTGCAGGCATTTTTCTTCTTATTTCAATTCTGGTCTTTTTGCCAAAATTCTGGTCCAGTAAATATTTTGAGCTACAAGCTTTGTGGTCTTGTGATTGTTCTCCCCAAACTCGAGCCCTGATAAAAGTTAGTTTGCTACCCCTCCCATGCTGGAATGCTAGTAGTTTAAAGGCAGTGGACACTATTGGTATGTACTCAAAATAAATATAAACATAAAACCTAACTTGGTCACGAGTAATGGGACAGGTTGATAGTATAAAACATTTTGAGAAACGGCTCCCTCTGAAGTATTGTGATTTTCGAGAAAGAAGTCATTATGCCACGAATTGGATTTTGAGACCTCAGACATGTCAGAATTAGACTTTGAGGTCTCGAAATCAAGCAAATGAAAGCACACAACTTTGTGTGACAAGGGTGTACTGTTTTTTCTTTCATTATTATCTCGCAACTTTGACGACCAATTGAGCACAAATTTTCACAGATTTGTTATTTTAGGCATATGTTGAGATACACCAAGTAGGCTGGTCTTTGACAACTACCAATAGTGTCCAGTGTCTTAAAAACTAAACATTTATTCATTGTTTATATACTTAAAAGTTCTCAGAAAAACATTTCAGAAAAGCAACAAAGTTCAAGAGGAAACTTCCATTTCCTGATTGCAAGGGCGGTCTGAATTCCCTTATTATAATAAAATTACCACAATGATTAGGTGAACAAACATGATTATCCAAAAAAACAAAACAAATATTTGATTCCTCAGACCCCAATTTTTTGTTCATTGAGTCTGTTGGCTTTTAATTCATCTTTTTTAATATGATGTGTTAATTCGTTGGTACGTAATGAACGTAATAGTTGCAAACAGTCAAGTTACATGTTCAGTATTAATAACACCAAAGCAGATCCTTGCCATTTGATTGGAGGATTGTCCGTCACGTGATAGCAAATAAATGTACCATTGCACGCTACTTCATTCACTGTTTTTGGCGAGCTGCTTTAGCAGTATGCGAGCCTATGTAATACCGATTTTGTCCGTCCGTCTGTCCGTCCGTCCGTCCGTCTGTCTGGCCGTCCGCACTCAGTGGAAATGTTAAAGTTTTTGGTTTAAGTTTCAGTCTTTGAGTTGAGTTGTTTTTGGTATGTACAAGCCCAAGTGAGATTGTTATATATACTTGTCAGTCATTTTTTGTAGTTTTTAGCTATGTTTTCCAATAATGTTTTTTGAATAAGAAAATGTTAAAAGTTTTTGGAATACAAAAAATGTTAAAAGTTTTTGGAATACAAAAAATTTTGAAGTTTTTTTTTCAGGCTCAAAGTCAAACATTGACATCTGGATTTTAAAGAAACAAACTCAAACTTAAATCTTAAAGTTTTGAAATAATTTGTTTAAACAAAAATCAATCTCTCTGTCACTGGTTCCAGTTGAATGAGCTGAAACAATGAAAAACATAAAATGATCATAACTCCTGATTGCAACGATGTACTGACTTGAAACTTAACTCAAACATTGCTTCTGTCGTATAGATACATATGAAAAGATAAAATTCAAAGAGTGCATCAATGGTTCCAGTTGAATGAGCTGAAACAATGAAAACCTTAAATGGTCATAACTTCTTATTGCAACGATGTACTGACTCGAAACTTAATACATTGCTTCTGTCGTATAGATACATATGAAAAGATAAAATTCAAAGAGTGCATCAATGGTTCCAGTTGAATGAGCTAAAACAATGAAAACCTTAAATGGTCATAACTTCTTATTGCAACGATGTACTGACTTGAAACTTAATACATTGCTTCTGTCATATAGATACATATGAAAAGAAAAAATTCAAAGAGTGCATCAATGGTTCCAGTTGAATGAGCTGAAACAATGAAAACCTTAAATGGTCATAACTTCTTATTGCAACGATGTACTGACTTGAAACTTAATACATTGCTTCTGTCATATAGATACATATGAAAAGAAAAAATTCAAAGAGTGCATCAATGGTTCCAGTTGAATGAGCTGAAACAATGAAAACCTTAAATGGTCATAACTTCTTATTGCACTGATGTACTGAATTGAAACTATTCTTCTGGAAATTAAACATCTGAATCAAATATTACTTCTTGCATGAAGCTTCACACGAAAATATAAAACTTAAAGAGTTTGTCACTTGTTCAAGTTGAATGAGCTAAAACAATGAAAACCTTAAAGGAACCTGTTGCCTTGGGCCGGTTGAGGTGGTCTTTGAAAAGCGCTTGTAACTGTTTGCTATAAAATGCATATGGTTGGAAAGATGTTTTAAAAGTAAACTACAATGATCCACAAAAATATGCCTCGAAATTGCTTGATTTTCCTTTTACCTTGTTGACTAACACGGTAGGCCATTTATTGGAGTCAAATTTTTTATTCCCATAAATGGCCGACCGTGTTAGTTCGCAAAGCAAAAGGAAAACCACACAATTTCGAGGCAAATTCGTGTGGATCATTTTACTCTACTTTTAAAACATCTTTCCAACCATAATATGCATTTTATAACAAATGGTTACAAATGGTTTTTATACCGCCAACTCGTCCGATTCAAGGCAACGTGTCCCTTTAAATGGTCATCACTCTTTATTGCAATGATGTACAGATTTACAACTTCAATCAAATATTGCTGCTTACATGCAGATAATATAAAAAGATGAAAACCTTAAATGGTCTTAACTTCAAACTTGTCAATGTCTCAACTGTGACCATCAGTTGATCAAATGATTGGTTTTTCTGTCAGTCATTGGTTCTATCTGGCGATCGGCAGCTTCGCTGTCTAGTTTTTTCCTGTTCCATCCAATTTGTTCTGTTGCATGGTGCGTACCACATCACTGCATGAGCGTGTGTTTGAGAATGCAGCAGTACAGAACGTACTACATTACAGCGCCCTTGTGTCTCAAAATATGGAGCAGTACAGAACAAGCCAATGTCACAATTAAATTTTGTACGCTTTGTTTGTTTTGAAAGTTGTAACCTGGTAAAGATCTTCTTGGATGTTATATAAAACGAATAATGAATGTTTATCATTTGTAAAAAGATGGAATGTTCCATTCAACTCGGCTCTGCCTCGTTGAAAAGAACATTCCATCTTTCAACAAAATCTTCGCACAAATAGCACTCATAAATCACTTTGTAGATTACTTTGTCATCATTGGAGGCAGCTGTATTGGAGGATCACATTAATATCATCTACATAAGTATCTCATCAAACATTTCTTGCAATTGATTAATTAAACTCTGCCTTACTAATAAAAATGTGCAGCAATAAATCAAATATATTTGACAGTGAGATCTAGCAAAATACCTGTAGACTAATATTTAACAAGAATGTCAATATGAACCTTTTTTTCTAACTCTGAGAGAGTTTCCTTCCATGTTGAGTTTGACTCAAGCACTCTAAAGGAGAGGGGAATAAAGACATAAATCTAAATTAAGAATAAGAAACAAGTGGACATATGGAACCAATTCATTAACTTCTGACAATTGTCGCACATTTGTTAAGTTAAATTGCTTATTTGCAGAAGAGAAAAAACCACATTTACGGAAGCAGATCTAATGCTTAAGATACAAAAATACAGAGTCTGGGTGAAACATTATTTAAAGTTTAGGATAAAAAAAAAAAAAAAAACAACAACAACAACAACAACAACAACAACAACAGCAACAGCAACAGCAACAGCAACAGCAACAGCAACAGCAACAGCAACAGCAACAGCAACAGCAACAGCAACAGCAACAGCAACAGCAACAGCAACAGCAACAGCAACAGCAACAGCAACAGCAACAGCAACAGCAACAGCAACAGCAACAGCAACAGCAACAGCAACAGCAACAGCAACAGCAACAGCAACAGCAACAGCAACAGCAACAGCAACAGCAACAGCAACAGCAACAGCAACAGCAACAGCAACAGCAACAGCAACAGCAACAGCAACAGCAACAGCAACAGCAACAGCAACAGCAACAGCAACAGCAACAGCAACAGCAACAGCAACAGCAACAGCAACAGCAACAGCAACAGCAACAGCAACAGCAACAGCAACAGCAACAGCAACAGCAACAGCAACAGCAACAGCAACAGCAACAGCAACAGCAACAGCAACAGCAACAGCAACAGCAACAGCAACAGCAACAGCAACAGCAACAGCAACAGCAACAGCAACAGCAACAGCAACAGCAACAGCAACAGCAACAGCAACAGCAACAGCAACAGCAACAGCAACAGCAACAGCAACAGCAACAGCAACAGCAACAGCAACAGCAACAGCAACAGCAACAGCAACAGCAACAGCAACAGCAACAGCAACAGCAACAGCAACAGCAACAGCAACAGCAACAGCAACAGCAACAGCAACAGCAACAGCAACAGCAACAGCAACAGCAACAGCAACAGCAACAGCAACAGCAACAGCAACAGCAACAGCAACAGCAACAGCAACAGCAACAGCAACAGCAACAGCAACAGCAACAGCAACAGCAACAGCAACAGCAACAGCAACAGCAACAGCAACAGCAACAGCAACAGCAACAGCAACAGCAACAGCAACAGCAACAGCAACAGCAACAGCAACAGCAACAGCAACAGCAACAGCAACAGCAACAGCAACAGCAACAGCAACAGCAACAGCAACAGCAACAGCAACAGCAACAGCAACAGCAACAGCAACAGCAACAGCAACAGCAACAGCAACAGCAACAGCAACAGCAACAGCAACAGCAACAGCAACAGCAACAGCAACAGCAACAGCAACAGCAACAGCAACAGCAACAGCAACAGCAACAGCAACAGCAACAGCAACAGCAACAGCAACAGCAACAGCAACAGCAACAGCAACAGCAACAGCAACAGCAACAGCAACAGCAACAGCAACAGCAACAGCAACAGCAACAGCAACAGCAACAGCAACAGCAACAGCAACAGCAACAGCAACAGCAACAGCAACAGCAACAGCAACAGCAACAGCAACAGCAACAGCAACAGCAACAGCAACAGCAACAGCAACAGCAACAGCAACAGCAACAGCAACAGCAACAGCAACAGCAACAGCAACAGCAACAGCAACAGCAACAGCAACAGCAACAGCAACAGCAACAGCAACAGCAACAGCAACAGCAACAGCAACAGCAACAGCAACAGCAACAGCAACAGCAACAGCAACAGCAACAGCAACAGCAACAGCAACAGCAACAGCAACAGCAACAGCAACAGCAACAGCAACAGCAACAGCAACAGCAACAACAACAACAACAACAACAACAACAACAACAACAACAACAACAACAACAACAATAACAATAACAATAACAATAACAATAACAATAATAATAATAATAATAATAATAATAATAATATTTAAAATTTATATTGCTCCCCTTACATACAAAATGACCAGAGGCACAGAACTTGTTAAAAAGCACAGAGTGGAAGAAAAAGACAAAGAAAAAAGACTGGTCACCAGGCCAGTGCCCAAACAAAAGTATGGGGAAAAGACTTAACACTTTCTCTAAAGTATTTTTTTAACTAAAGCCCGATTCATACAGGAGTTGATCACAGCTCATCTGTTGCAAATTATTCATTTGAAAATTTGGGACGTCAAAATTTGAATCACATTCACAGGAAGTATGAACCAAGCTTTGTGAAAATATTTTGCAAAAACCTGACCATCTATAGCTGTGACTTTGTGTAACTTTCAGACGGTGAAATTGCCAAACACTGGTTGTAAACAATGTGTCTTCATTTGAAACAAGACTGAAACACTTATACTTTTTCAAATAATAATAATGTAATGTATGTTGTACCGTTCCTGTGTGTATAGCTAAAAGTGACATGTTTGGTTCTCCCCATGCAGGACTTTTCAGCAGTTTGTTTCTTTCTTTTGTTTCCCTCTTCTCTCTGTTGCTTTGTTTTGTCTTCTTCTTTTCATGCACTTTGAGCACCTTAATAGGTGGATATTGCGCAATATAAATTTCCTTATTAATATTATTATTTGGAAAAATATATTTTTATTTCTGATGCATACTTCTGGAAACAATGAATGTCCGTTGTGTCTTCCCTCTCAGATAGTTAAACAAAAAGGAATTATTTATTTTGTTCATGCTCAATTTTGTTTCAGACAATCCCAATCATATCTCCTTGGACTCCCCAGGTAGAACCGAACAAGCCGGACGTTTTATTTTAGAATGAGGTAGTCTACCAAATTTATTTTACATTAAAAAAAAAGTCCCCAGACACACAAGGCTGGAAGGCCACTTCAAGGTGTGTGCTACAATTATTTTATTCCAGAGGCTGTTGCCACCTACTCCTGGGGCTGAAACAGGGTTACCCCTTTTACAATTCGTACGGATGTAGGCTTGGGTATCATCAGAATTCGGAAATCTACTCCGCGGCAATAGTATGAATTCTCAAAGAGCATTAACACAGCATAGTAAATACACACATGGTTTTACCCAAACCAAATATACAAGTTACTATTGAGATACTTAATTTAGGAGGTCAGAAAGCCAAGTATTACTATTATTATTATTATTATTTATTCGACCAATACAAACAAACCAAAGTTGCAATAGCACAAGACAGAACATTTTAACGGAAAAGAGTTATAAAAAAGCAAGAAAAGAAACAAATAAATAAAAATAAATACTAAATTAAAGACAATGGACACTGTTGGTAATTGTCAAAGACTAGTCTTAACAGTTGGTGTATCTCAAAATATGCATAAAATAACAAACCTGCGAAAATTTTAGCTCAATCAGTCGTCGAAGTTGCGAGATAATAATGAAAGAAAAAACACCCTTGTCATACGAAGTTGTGTGTTGTCAGATGCTTGATTTCGAGACCTCAAATTCTAAACTTGAGGTCTTGAAATCAAATTCGTGGAAAATTACTTCTTTCTCGAAAACTACGTCACTTCAGAGGGAGCCATTTCTCACAATGTTTTATACTATCAACCTCTCCCCATTACTCGTAATCAAGAAAGGTTTTATGATGATATGTATTTTGAGTAATTACCAATAGTGTCCACTGCCTTTAACTAAATTTACTAAATAAAATAAATTAATAAAATAAAATTAAATAAATAAATTATTTATACAAGAAAACAGAAAAAAAAAAAACACTGTAAGAGGGCGGCTGAGGGCGGAGCATGCAGGAGGAGAACAAAACCAAGTAGAACAGAAATAACACCTTACAACAAACATAATCTTCAATCCTGCAAACTTTTATGGGGCAATCACTCAGTACAATTTAGGACTGCAAGACTGTATGGTTGTTGTGGAGAAGTAAAACGCCTGGCAACCAGAGTGAGTAAGTACTGCAATTTGGGTGTTGACCGATACAAATCATGCATGACACCAAGCAACTTGGAGTGGCTGTAAATGACCCTTGACATGTACTCTCACCGACAGCCATCAATCAATACAAACTTGTATTCTTGTTTACCATGTTACTACTAAGTGCTGAAATGGCAATAGAAACAGTTGTAGCATTTATAGGCATTGTAGGCAGCCTGCATGGTACAGTTCATTTGACCCCATTAGAATATTTGTAACCCACATTGGCATGTAGTACAAAAACAGGGCGAGTTTTTTAGCAACTTTTTAGAGCAGTTTTTGAGGGCATATTTAATCTTTGTGTTCTTTGTCCCTGGCCTTTAAATGCACTGGAAACCTTTGGTAGTTGTCAAAGACCAGTATTCTCGTATCCCAACATATGTATGACCAACCTGTTGGTCTTTGAAGTGGCAAGAGAATAATGAAATAAAAACACCCTTGTTGCATAAATTTGTGTGCTTACAGATGCCTAAAAAGGGCTTTATTCAAGCCAGATGTCTTTTATTATTTTAGTGAGAAATTACTTCTTTCTCAAAAACTATGTAACTACAGAGGGAGCCTTTTGTCAAAATGTGTTATACTATCAACATCTCTCCATTGCTCGTTACCAATCAATCAACAATCAACAATCAATAAACAACATTTATTTCCGTACAAACATATACACATATAAACAATTTTATTTTAACAAAACTGAAATAGTATGGAGGCATGACCCATTCAAAGCAAAAGCTTGTAGGCTGGGATGCCTTGTACCATGGAGGCTTCCTCCATGCTTGTACAAAGCAAACATTCAAGTAAATTTTTAAGATAAACATTATTTTGAATAATTACCAATAGGTCAACTTACCCCACTGTGACCTGCTGATATTTCAATGTTTCTTCCAACTGGTTAACTTTCTGTAAGAGTAGAGCTTTGACTGTAGCTTCCTCTTTGGTAGCAACCATGATACGTGTTGCACTCTGTCTCCATAACTCTATCTCACGCTTTAGCTCTACAAATGTTTAGGGATCCATCCAGATCATTTTTAGTTGTTCTAGGTTTCTTTCAAATTTTGTTTGCCTTATCTTAATCAGTATCTTTTGCGAAAGTGGAAGTACCTTAATATTTATTCAATGATTAGACCGTTTTGTCCCCACCTCTCCGCAAGAGTTATGATTTGATATTAACATAAACGCACCTGCAGTCAGTTGTCATTATTAACAGGGTTTACTCAAGTAGGGTTTATTGATCAAAAAAGATAATGTTTAAATATATGTCCGAGCAAGTCAAGATGTCTTGATAAACTCAATAATTTGCATAGAGGCTCCTGCATATGCACTGTATAAATGTCTTTTATTATTATTAACCAGTTGAAGTAATTATCGGTTGGACAAAGGAAAATTGATTAGAGTGGGATTTCACCTGCGACCTCTGGGTTAACGTGCCGTCACTCTACCAACTCAGCTATCTATCTGGTACATTATTCGGGAGGCAATTTCAAATCCTGGAAGGATAAGGGGTTCGCCCCAATTTTTTGGGTTTGATTGGCAGCATATTGTCCCACAGCACATTGTAAACCATTACCTGCTACATGTTTGTAAAAAGAGTAGGCCTCATAATTCAAATGTAGTCCCACGTTACGTACCTTGCAGGAAAATATTGAATGTTGAAGGGCCTTGATTGAGCATCACTGAGTGACGGATATGAGATCTATTTAAGAAGCCACTATTTTGTTGTTATTATAAATTATTATTATTACCAAAAATGATTTTAGCAAACCTCTTAACTCCGGTGGATCTTTGGCAGTCAAGTTGATATTTCTATACTGTAACCTTAGCAGCAGGAAACCAGCTACCATGCAGAATAGTATGCCAATCATCATGTGTAATGTAAACTCTGCAAAGTCTATACCCTGTGTGTATAATACAGGTACCAGTGTTAATATCTGCATTTAACACATTCCAAACATTTCTAAAAAGAATTTTTTTATCATCCACTCAAACATGTCTTTTTAATATTTTTGAAAAAATTACAAATGCTTGATACGAACGCCTGCATGGTAATTTCTGATTTTTATTTCCCCTTATTTATAAGTCCTGATGCCTTGCTTAAAAAATTAATTAATAACAAATAACTGACACTTGATTACCAAAGGCAGCATTTGTACAGCTTTTCCCATAAGCCTGATGTATTTTAAGGCATGTTAGTTACAAGTATCGGACCGTGTAAGAGGAAGTGTATTCAAAGATGAACCTGTTACTTTTTGGTAAACTTCACAACTTGTCGAGTGCCAGTGCTAGGCAGGAGGACATAATGTGAAAGAGATCCCAGCAGGTTATAAACAATTAGAAATCAAAGTTCTGAAAAATTCAGGTATTGCATATCTTCTGTTTGACATCAAGTGCATAGATACATAATTATACAACCATCAAAGTCTTTCTTACCAGTCTAATTGTTTGCAGGCTTGATATGCTTCTTCAATTTATTGTAACTGCCACTATGCTGATATTAATACTGTATTTTGCCTCAATTTGTCTCTGTTGACTTCATGACCAATTAATTTTGGATCATTTGCACAAGATGTACAAGTGTGTCCATCCATTTAATATATTTGGTAGTAATACACTTGCATGGTGACATTCATAAAATAATGTGCTTCATATTATAGTTACATTGTGATCATTACCCGGGTGTAAGATGGATAGTTACAATATTATGTTCTTAAAGCCATTATACACTTTCGGAACAGAAAAAAAAAAAAAAGTTCACAGATTTACAAATAACTTACAGGGTTTACAGAAGGTAGTGGTGAAAGACTTCTCTTGAAATATTATTCCATAAAATGCTTTTGTTTTTTTTAGAAAACATGAAAACAATTAACAATGGGATTTATTTGAAACACATGTCATGACACGGCGAAATGTGCAGAAACAAGGGTGGGTTTTCCAGTTATTTTCTCCCGACTCCGATGACCGATTGAGCCTAAATTTTCACAGGTTTGTTATTTTATGTATAAGTTGTGATACACAAAGTGTGGGCCTTTGGACAACTGTTTACCGAAAGTGTCCGATGGCTTTAAATAGTGTCTACCAATGTCTGTCACTTGGAGTGCCAAAAGTTTTGCCAGTCTATGTATATTTGTATTGCAAACATTAAAAACATAACAGGCCTGTTGGTGACTTCTCTAAGGGTTCTCTATATTCCAGCACCCCTATATGTTTCCACAACCCCCCTTGTGATTTACATGTTAGGGTAGGGTTATGGTATAGGGAAATACACTGGGTGTTAGAACAAAGGTGTGTTGCAACAAAGGTGTGTAAAATCCTTTTATTCTCTCTTAATGTAAATTTCGTGAAAATTTCTTTCTCGTGTCCGAGTGGAGTCAGTTTCACTCTTTTGAGAGTGAAAGTCAATCCGTGTCACTCTTTTTTAGTGTATTGGAGCTAACTTCACTCTAAATTGAGTTGATAATATTCATTTTGTTTTTTTATCTATAAACACCAATGTCTGTTAGCACTGTATACTCGGTACAATTACCTGAGATCTGTGAACAAAATCCACAGGCATATTACTCGGGTGGGATTCGAACCCACGACCTTTCACTCTAAAAAGAGTTGTCTGATGGCTCTTTGCAAGAGTGGTATGGCGGACAAAACGAGTGGCTTTTCACTCTTTTACATTTAAGAGAGTTATCTTCAATGTGTGTGAATACTCACCGTTTAGTAAGCATGATGAGATGATGACATGAGTGCAGTGATGTACAGTCAGATGGGATTGCAATGAATGAACAATCAGAGAACGGATGGTGCTGGTGCTTTTTATGGGGGAAAACATATTGAACCATCAACGGACTAACCTTATCAATTATGTCACTATACATGTATGTCTCACTAGATGGTATTTTTAAAAAACAAATACAAATCTGTACAATTTCAAAGTATATTATCTTACCCCAGACATGTGTCCATAATTGATTCAAAGTGTTTAAAGGCACTGGACATTATTGATAATTACTCAAAGTAATTGTTAGAATAACAACTTACTTGGTATAACAAGCAATGGAGAGCTGTTGATAGTATAAAACATTGTGAAATACGGCTCCCTCTGAATGAAGTAACTTAGTTTTTGAGAAATAAGTAATTTTCCACTAAAATATTTTAATTTAATTTTGAGACCTCAGAATTAGATTGTTAGGTCCAGAAATCAAGCATCTGAAAGGGCACATCTTTGTGTGACAAGGGTGTTGTTGAAATACACCAAGTGAGAAGACTGTTCTTTGACACTTACCAAAGGTGTCCAGTGTCTTTAAACACGCGTCTTGGCATGCAAGCCTATGCAGACACTTTTTTTTGCGAGACTATATAAATTCTATTAGTACAAGTGTAACTGCACAATCTTGCAATTTGACACCTTGTGAATAGAGACAGTAATTGGAAATTGACAAAACCAATTTCTTTTAACGATCCTACTTTTTAACAAACTGGCATTTATGAACAGAATGGGAATGAAAGAATAGTGACTATTATAAGTGGCCATTTAAAACTGTGCAGGGTCATGGCCTTGAAATAAAGGCCTTTACTTTTATTAGCATCCCTCTCAGAGAAAATTTGATTGAGGGATGACAACTTGTAATATTTTCTGACTGCCAATTGATGTGGGAAAAACGCTAACAAAAACTTTTAAGAATAAATGTTATCAAAGTAACCTTTAATGATAATAACCAGTGATGGGCTGTTATATGAGGAGAGAAAGCTGGGTTATTTACAGACAATTGTTAAAATACCCACTTCAAACAGGTGCTCCAGAGCCGTGCCAAACCAAATTCTGAAATAAGCACATGGAACGTTTTATGTCGAAACAGTTAAGAGTGACTGGATGTGCTAGAATCGAAAAAACGCCTGTTGCAGACGATCAGAACGACTCTTGAGCGCCTTTGTTGTCGATCTTGTCTTGAGACGAACCTTTTGTAAATGTTAAGTTAAGTTTGCCTGTCTGAAATCAAAATTTGTTTGTGTCGACCTAGAGTCGCTTCATATCTATTTGGTTCGGCACAACTCTGACGCGCCTGTCTGAAACGGGTGATAGGGCTCTTAAACTTACTGCTTTTTGGATGCCTTTATTAGAGACAATAATAACATTAGGTGGATCTCCAATGGCTGTAGCAGTGCCACCAATGTTGGAAAACATTACCTCTGCAATCAGAACATACTTTGGATCAATCTCCAGCACTTCACACAATCTAAAGAGCACAAACAAAAACATTGCTTTTTACTACTTTTCATTGTCGTTCTCGTTCAACTATGGAATTCTCTTTCAACCATGGAATTCTGCTCCTACAGCCCACAGAACTTTAATGGTGCTTTTACAGGGCCTAATTGCAAAGAGTTGCTTAAAAAGAAAATATCGCTTCACTGTTTTTGCAGCGAATGTTTCGCAGGAGTTGAGCACATTTCAACTGCTGTGAATTGATCATTGTCAGTATTGACACTGCTGTGAATTGATCATTGTTCAGATGTCAATATTCGCTTGGCATTCGCAGGATATTTATTTATTTGTTACACATCCAGCAGCACAATAACAGGATGAACAGGAAACAAGAAGAAATGTTCAGTTAAAGATGTGGCAGGACAACCCCAATTGGGGAAAACCCACACAATCAGGTAGGGACTGAAAACCATATCCACATGCAAGGCTCCGGTCTGAGGTGGGATTCGAACCGGGGTCCACAGAGGTGAAGGGCAGGGAAAGAAACCACTAAGCCAACCTGATTCGGACTTATGAACCGGGCTTTATATAACATACTAAATAGTCCGATTGTGGTTCTAGTTGTGGTACCTGATAGTGACAGGAGTAAGAAGCAAGATGGTGGTTACATTATCCAAGACAGATGAGACAACTCCAGAGAAGAGACAGAGGATGGTGATGAGGGTCCATACCTTCCCCTTAGCCATCTTGTAGGCTTTCAGGGCACAGAAATCAAAGAAACCAGTCTCAGAAAATATCGCTACAATGGTCATCTGTACAGAATACAAATCACAAGTAGGTTTTTAGTGTATTGATCACAACTTCTTAGATTGTCACTGTTCCTGTCAGGTTTTGAATTGAGAAACTACTTCTTTCTAAAAACTTCATTAAGAGGGAGCCGTTTCTCATTATCAAGTAAGTTTATATACTAACAATTATTTTGAATACTTACAAAATAGTGTCCAGTGCTCTTATAACTTTCTATTTTACTTATCAATGAATTTTGGGTTCTTGCTAGGCATCTTTAGAATTTGTTTTTGTACTGAAAGGTTTCTGTATAAAAAATATGCTTTTGATATGAATGAATAAAAAACTAACATACCATTCCCCAGAGTAGAGCAAGGGTCTCGTAGTCCACCCATTGCATAACTGTCTCTAGAGAAGGTCTTTCATTTAGTGCTGCTAGAACTGCTAGCACAGCAAACGAACCTAACATGGCCGCTACTGTACGATGAACTAACTTGCAGAAAAGAAACACAGGGAACAAATAATCAAGATTGAGATGAAATCAATTGGTGTATCCACAAATTCCCATGCAATTATTTAATTAATTGATAACTTCAATTTGAATTTAATATTAGATTTAATTATTTTATAGGGACACCGCCAACAAAGGGCTAGATAGCTCAGTTGGTATAGAGAGCCAGCACATAAATCCAGAGGTGGTTCAAATCCCATTCTAGTCTATTCTTTGTTCAACCCCAAAAATCATTTAAAAACTTACCCAGTCATTTTTCGTTGTGGTTTATATTGATATCTGAATTATTTTGGGAACATTTTAGAGATGTGGATCTCTCCACGTCCCTCAGGCTTCATCTCTTGAATCCTTAAAAGCCATGTTAAAACTCATTTACTTTGATGCTAACCTAACTAGTTATTACAATTTGTGTTTAATCGTAGATACTATGTACAGCGCTATGTAACTTGTAAAAGGCGCTTTATAAGTATTATTTATCATTATAATAATCTCAAAATGTATCTGATTTGAGGCATTGCATATATTTGGTTTGCAGTAACACCATAAGTGTATCTACTTGCCAGGTACAGTTTGTTCTTTAGAGAACTGTCTTGTTCTTCTACTACCGCGGTGTAGATTTATCAGACTGTTCGAGAGACTTCTCAGCTCTGAAAAGAACTGTCCTGCTTATTGACTACTACCCTAGCAAAGGTAGGCAATTGGCCGTGACTACCACTTTATCTCAATGTAAAAACAGTTTTAAAAATATGAAAAACCAATTCCAAAAACTTGTTTTTTTTTATCAGAAAACAAAGCTGAGACATGAATGTTTGCATCACAAAGTTGTTATAAGATGATAGAAACTATTTACTTCAAAACCAATGAGCACATAAACAGCAAGCAGGATAACTCCAGCATAAATGACTTCATACTCAGCAGCTTTAGGCAGGAATGTATAACGGACTGTAATCACTGTATGATGATTGGTAGTGGTTGCCACCTTGATGTAAAATCCATCCTCTCTGGTTATGGAAATAATAGAAAGAACTCAAAACCATCTGGGCCCAATTTCATGAAGCTTTTTCATTTCGCAAGCGCCGATTCTTAGCTTGCAGTAAGCAGAGCCATGAAATTTGGCCCATGTCAGATTTATCCTTTGACATCATGTTTAATTCATAAATGAAAAAGACAGATTTATTTTCAAAATCAGTTAAATTATGGGACAAAATATTCAACAGTTACAGGAGAATGAAAGAGAACCCCAACTCCAAGGAAATTAAAGGAAAAGAATTTTACGAAAGGGTGGTTTATTAGGTTAACAAGTTTTTTCAAAAAGTTTGGACTCAATTTGTCATCGAAATTGCAGGAGAATAATGAAAGAACAAACCACCCTTGTTGCACAAATTTGTGTGCCTTTAGATGCCTAATAAAAGGCTTCAGACCTGAAGTCTTTAATTATTTGAGTGAGAAATTATCTCTCTCAGAAGGAGCCGTTTCTCAACAAAGTTTTATACTCAACAGCTCTCCATTGTTCATTACTTTGTCACACAAAGTTGGGTGCTTTCAGATGCTTGATTTCGGGAACTCAAATTCTAGTTCTGAGGTCTCAAAATCAAATTCAAATATTTTAGTGGAAAATTACGTCTTTCTTGAAAACTACATTACTTCAGACTGAGCTGTTTCTCACACTGTTTTATACCATCAACAGCTCTCCATTGCTTGTTACCAAGTAAGTTTTGATGCCAACAATTATTTTGAGTAACTTACCAATAGTGTCCAGTGCCTTAAAGAAGTAGCCATAAGGAGGGTCACAAATTGGTTAAGTATTGTTTACTACTCACCCTTGTGATGGCAACTGAATCTTATTGGTATATTCAACCATCTCACTACTCTTGACAACATCCTTATCTGTAAGTAACACATAGTTAAACTCTTCTATCACATGACCATCAGATGACCTGGCTAGAGTTACTGTTGCATTGTGGGGGTCCTCTGTGTACGTATCACCAGTAACCATGCCAGTAGCAAAAGCACCTGCAATACTCAGTCTGATTATCGGTGACCCAGCCTCAGTATGATCACTGATGTTTAGGACTTCAATAAAAGAGACCTTAGTCAAGGAATTGTAAGAAAAGTCACTGTTTTATTGCACATAGCGTCATCGACCACCATATTTGATGACGAACTTGCACATAGCAACAGCGACCACCTTATTTGATGCATGATAAACAATGGAAAAATGTACGCATGTTATACGAGCTGCAGACAACTCTCAGCCAATGATAGCCTTTCACGCTTGCACGTTTCATCAAAGATGGTGGTCAATGACGTCATTTGCAATACATCGATGTTCCCACAGCCAAAATACTGTTGAAGTTAAAGTAATTTCAAACTGCTGTTTTGGAGACGGCTTATTTATATCATTTTTACGACCAATATAAAGCGGACTTTTTCATCCATAAAAAATGTCAATACTTTGTCCTTCTTGCAACTGTTTTTATGAGTTTTTAATTCCAAAACATCCCCCTCACTTTTTAAAAGTGAAAAAAAAAACGAAACAATACCTGGCAAAAACATTCCAATGCTTAGGTCGATTAGTGAGATTTGTCATTTCTAGAAAAGACTAAAAACTGACCTCACTTTTTTGCATATGATGAAGACATAAATCATTTTTATAAAAACTATTATGCCTTACTTTATAACAAATGTTAGCAGCAAAGAGTACCAAGAATTTGTACAAAAATTACAAAGTTTTCTGATTTTTCCCTTATACCTGATAACCATTTTTTTCCTAACTTCTGTCTGAAAAACAGTGTTATAAAAGGATACAGTGGCTCTCATAGCGTGAAGTTGCTAAGATTGCTCGGACTTCCTCAGTTTCTTCCTGTAAGCTGAAGAAAACCTGCAAGTACAAAAAGGCATTATGTGTGAGTGATTGCTTTCATGAGCAACAGAAAATGTGGTAAAGTTGACTTTTTCCCAAAAGAAACTTTTTCATTTTAATGTTTTCATTTTGTTTTTGTTTTCTAAAATGACTTGTGTGTATCCCATTTGTTTTCTTTTCTTTGCTATTTCTTTTGTGTCTTTTGGTGAATTGTTTTACAACAAAATATTTGTTTGTCATGAGTCAATAATTTTAAAATTAAAATAAAAGACTTCAAACATATAATGTGACAAGGTAAACTGTCGATAGTATAATGCACTTCAAAGAGTCAGTGGGGAAAAAAGTTCTACTTAATAAGCCATTTGCGAGTTGTATTTGAATAATGTCTGGTACAATGACTTGCTTAGTCACAATGTACCGCTTACATTTGAATTCCTCAGATTGTAGAGACATTGCTATGTCAAATCATGGAGGTAGGATTACCTAATCCCTCCTCCATGGTCATTGGTTCGGGGCAAGCTTTTGTATAGCAACCTCCAGATGAGCAAACCCTGGTACCGTATAAATTGTGTATGGGTGTTCACCGTCTCTTACGCAACTATGCAAAAGCTTGCCCCTAATCATGTGACATAGCAACTGTAGTCTGAGGAATTCAATTTAAGCAGTAACTTGTGATCAAGCAAGTCATTGTACCAGACTATATTCCAATCTTACACGCAAATGGCTTAGGCCTATTAGGAGAAACTAGTCAGTATATGTTTAATTTATACTCACCGTTACTACCATCATTAGCATACACAGAAGCGCTATCTTGAGAAAGTTCCATCTCTGCCTGTATGTAATATGTGAATTAATAAAAACCCAAATTAATAACTAAACTTGGGGGGGGGGTTAAAAATAAGTTTGTATTATTATATTACAACGGAGAAATCACAGCCATGTAACTGCTGCGCGTTTAGGATGATGTTTGATTCAGTTTTAGATTAAGTGCATACATACATTGCCTTTTTTGAGGTTAGTCCTGTAATCCATGACTTTGATTCACTGCTACCTTGGGAGCTGGAAGATAACCTGGTCCATATTCTCCTGTACACTGGAAGGTTATTAGATGTTATTCTGTCAAGAAAAGTAGTGTTTAGAACTTAAAATGGCAATTTAATTAATTTAAAAATAATACAAATTGTACAAAACAAAACATTTTAAAGTGCTTGAATTAGAGAATTCTGAATTTCATTGGTTACCGGTATTAAAATAGTTTTATAATGGACCTTTAAACCACCAGCTTTTGAAACATTTTATTTATAAATTTATTACGGTTGATCAATCTGCTAAAAGAAATCAAGCACAAGTCTAATCTTTATGGCACTTTGGGGGTTACTAAGCTGGTCCCTTGTGCCTATGGTCTTTCTTCCCATTGGCTAAGTTACAGTTAAAGCACCAGACACTATTGGTAGTTACTCAAAATAATTTTTAGCAAACAAACTTATTTGGTATTAAGCAAATGAGAGCTGTAGATAGTATAAAATATTGTGAGAAACGGCTCCCTGTGAAGTAACATAGTTTTTGATTAAGAAGTAATTTCTTACTCAAATAATAAAAGGTTTCAGGCCTGAATTAAGTATTTTTATATTTTTTTAAGGCATCTGAAAGCACACAGATGTGTGTGACAAGGATGTTTTTTCTTTCATTGTTTCTTTTGCAAATTTTCGCAGGTTTGTTAGTTTACGAAGTTGAGATACACCAAGTGAGAAGACTGAATTACTTTAAAGATAGTGGACATGCACCGTTGGTAGTTTTCAAAGACCAGCCTTCTCAATTGGTGTATCTCAAAATATGCACAAAATAACAAACCTGTGAAAGTTTGAACTCAATTGGTTGTTGAAGTTGTGAGATAATAAATAGAAGAAAAAACACCCCCTCTTAAAGCACACTAAGTTGTGTGCTTTAAGACGCTTGACTTCGAAACCTCAAAATCAAATTCTGAGGTCTCAAAATCAAATTCAAACATTTTAGTGGAAAATTAAGAGGGAGCTGTTTATCACAATGTTTTTTACTATTAACAGCTCTTCATTGATTGTTAAAGCCATTGGACCCTTTTGGTACAGAAAAAAAAAAAAAAAATCACAGATTTACAAATAACTTACAGGGTTTACAGAAGGTAGTGGTGAAAGACTTCTCTTGAAATATTGTTCCATGAAATGCTTTACTTTTTGAGAGAACAGTAAAACACTATCTATTGTCGTTAGCGAGAATTACGGATTTATTTTAAACATGTGCCATGACACGGCGAAACGCGCGGATACAAGGGTGGGTTTTCCAGTTATTTTCTCCCGACTCCCATGACCGATTGGGTCTAAATTTTCACAGATTTGTTATTTTATAAAGAAGTTGTGATACACGAAGTGTGGGCCTTGGAAAATACGGTTTACCGAAAGGGCCCAATGGCTTTAACAAGCAAGTTTTTATGCTAACAGTGATTACCAAAAGTGTCCAGTGCCTTTAAAGGAACACGTTGCCTTGGATCGGACGAGTTGGTCTATAAAAAGCATTTGAAACTGTTTGTTATGAAATGCATACGGTTAGAAAGATGTTTTAAAAGTAGAATATAATGATCCACACAAGTATCACTCAAAATTGCACGGTCAGCCATTTATGGGAGTCACACATTTTACTCCCATAGCCGACCGTGTTAGTCGAGGAGTTAAAAATTTTGAGGCATATTTGTGTAGATCATTGTATTCTACTTTTACAATATCTTTCTAACTATATTGATTTTATAACAAACGGTTACAGAGCACTTTTCAAAGACCAACTCGACCGATCCAAGGCATAATAGATGTTAAATTTGCACCAGGGATAAAGAATATTAATTTTGGTTTTTTACTCATACACCGATGTGTATTAGCACTGTATACTCAGTACTTTCCTGAGTCCTGTGAAAAAATATCACAGGCATTGTGTTCCTTTAAGCAATTCAACTTACCTTTTGTCATCTGTGACAAGATCTGCAGTATATCCAACAGTGAAAGATTGACCACCATTTCCATTGTCTTCTTTTTCAGCCAATGTTTCATGTTTCTTTTTCAAATTTCCCAAAAGGTGTGTGGTTTCATTGAAGTCTGTAGTTAAGACATCATTCTCTGGGATTGAAGAGGAATAAATCTCCGGCTTGGTTGTTACTGATTGGTCGTGAGATTGATACCTTGTGGACATGATGCAGAAAGTTCACTTCAGATGACTCAAAGATGTTACAATCTTTTTCTGAAGAGTTAAACAAAAATCAATGTTAAAGGGTCTGGATACTATGACACAAAAAACAAGGTCCACAGATTTAGCCAAACTCACACAGTTTGAAAAATAATGATGATAGAAAGCTTCCCAAAGGGATGCTGCAGTGAATTAAAATATAACAGTTAATTTTGCTGTCATTTATTTCTGATATTACATCAAGAAAATGTGTTTTGTTTATTCCTGACATATCTGACTTGCATAATTAGCGAATAAGTCATGCCCCCCTCCCCTTTTGTGGATTGTTACTGCCCCAGCCCCCTATAAACCATCAACGGCCTGTCGGGAATTCAAACATATCGTCGTCAAACAGAGTCTGGTCCCTAGGTACCAGGCCACACAGTGCACACGACTCTATATGCACACAGCCAGGGGGCCCGACGGCTCGGGTTACTGACATGACCTCCTGTTTATGCAAATGAAGGCTCCCTTTTGGGGGCAGGGGCGGGTTCCCCGAATCTCTTGAAAACCATTTTAAAAATAAATTGCTCATTTAACAAAATATAAAAAAATATTTCAGGTTTTAAAAGTCATGTTTAATCATTTAAATGAATAAAAATAACACTCCAGCCACCCTTTCAAATATTACTTGCTGAGGTGCTGTAGTTTTTTGAGACATGAGTTAAACAATTCACACAAATTATTTAAGCATGTAAAATGGGTTTCCATGACATTGTGTAACTCATTTCTCAAAAACTACAGCACCTCAACTAGTAATATTTTAAGGTAAGCTGTTACAAAAAGTACCCAAATCCTGAAGTGTTTTTAAAATGGCAGCAATAAAACAGGAAACAGAAACAAGTTTTGAACACAGTATATGACAGAATAAGTCTCCAAGTCGTCCCACACTTCAATATTTATCTAATACAAATTCCAGGAACTTACAAAAATACATAATAGTGAAATCCACATTTGGGCATGCTGATCGGACATTGCACACTCAAACAGTTTTAAAACTAATAAAAACAATTGATGTTTGTCCAAGCCTTTTCATTAATTAATGTTTGTACTCTCCTTTTGTTGGCAAAGTTGGCCAATCAAAAGACTTCTTAATACTCATTTTTAAAAACTTTTTACAAATACATTAATCCTTCAAAGGCTTTTACCCCCAGATTTTACTTACATTGATTGAAATGGAACACTTTCACAAAAATTATGAAAAAGCCACTAGACACTATTGGTAATTACTCAACATAATTGTTAGCATACAAACTTACTTGGTATTGAGTACTGGGGAGCTACTGATTAATATAAAACACTGTAAGAAATGGCTCTCTGAGGTAGTGTAGTTTTTGAGGAGGTGATTTCTCACTCAAATACTAAAGACTTCATGCTGAAGCATTTTATTAGGCATCTGAAAGCACACAAATTTGTGCAACAACAGTGTTTTTTCTTTCAATATTCTCTTACAACTTTAATATGACTAAATGAGTCCAAGTTTTTAAGACATTGTTATTTTATGCATAAAATATATGTTGGGAAACAACAAGTGAGAATATACTGGTCTTTGACAATTGCCAACGGTGTCCAAGATATTTACAAATTAATTAAACACAGTTATCAATTCTCACCCACAGAACACACTCTGCTCAGCTACTAGAGTTGTTCCAAAGTAAATGCATTCCTCATCCTGCAGTTCACCAATAATGCTTAGGAGACCCTACTGAAAATTCAAAGTACATATGCACATGAATGGCTTTACTGTAGAATGGCTTAACTGTCAGGTTTGGGCAGACTAATATTAATACCAATATTACACTATGAAACTTATATCACAGTGCAACGAGTCATAACACCTATCATAATATGATCTGCATACAAAGATTTGTATTAAGCTCGATGTACCTTCAAGCTGTGATTTGGTTTACAGTTACACAGGTGCACAACAGTTCAATACTTAATCCATAATACATCAAGGACTTTGAACTGTGTGTAACTTATGTCAAATCTTTGTTTACTTTACAATAATAAATATATGTATACAAATTGAAATCAAGATCAGCCTGTTGAAGGGGTTACACACCTATATTCCGACACCCCTATGTTCCGACACCCCTATATTCCGACACCCCTATATTCCGACACCCCTATGTTCCGACAATTGAACCTATATTCCGACACCCCTATGTTCCGACACCCCTTTATTCCGACACCCCTATGTTCCGACACATGTTCCAACAAGTTGTTCCCGCACATTATTACTGAGTTGATCAATAACAAAAACACAACTTGTATTACGCAAGGTTTCCCAGTAATTTTCGACCGGGATTAGGTTTGAACATTCATAAAATGAATTTGTACTATTTTAAAAAGTGATGGAATCACGCATGCATTTAATTTTTTTTGTGGTGGTTATACACATGAGTATGGCTCCCCGAGGTAGCTGGCAATAAAATACTCGGTACTTGCTATTGTTAGGTGCGTGTCCGTGTTGATAACATTTCATGAGCCTTCAATTAATAAAAATTCCAACCTCTCCTGCGTTTATTGTGCCGATGTGTAATTTCTTTCCTTTGCCCCCCCCCCCCCCACCACAATTTTTTGTAAATAATAATAATAATAATCATAATAATTTGTTAACAATTAATAACAATACATAATTCAGTCCTACCAACCCATTACTCAGTCCTCTTCTAAAGAAACCGAATATTTGTAATAGCAGAATCTTGTTATACAAATTAAACTCATTTGTGGGACTACATAAAGATAGGTTACCGGTATGTTCAACAACTAAATTGCGAACATGTGTAGTTTCTTCAAGTCACACCGTTTTTCTTTAAAAATAAAAGTCCAAAACAAAATATTGGTACATGTTGTCGGAACATAGGGGTATTTGGGTCGTTGGAATATAAGGGTGTCGGAACATAGGTGTGTCGGAATATAGAGGTGTCGGAACATAGGGGTGTCGGAATATAGGTTGAGTTGTCGGAACATAGGGGTGTCGGAACATAGGGGTGTCGGAACATAGGGGTGTCGGAACATAGGGGTGTCGGAACATAGGGGTGTCGGAACATAGGGGTGTCGGAACATAGGGGTGTCGGAACATAGGGGTGTCGGAATATAGAGCAGTCACCGTTGAAGGCACCAGAGACATGGGTTGTCAAAGCCAGTATTCTCTCAACATATGCGCTAAATAACAAACCTGTGAAAATTATGAATCCCCCCCTCCAAAAAACCCAAAACACCAATTAAGATACAATAAAATAAAAATTTTGCATAAACTTGGCCCCTTTTTTACAGGAAAAAAAAAGAGAGTAAATACTGTTGTTAAAAGCCATTCCAGTAATCTTTGCTGACAAACTTACAACAATCAATTGTCATTGTGAAGCCTACTTGATAAAATAAACATGGGTTATGAGAAGTTATTAAGAACAACAACAAGGCTCACCTCCAGCAAGGCATAGGCCCGAGGCCCAAATGTAATAATATAAAAAAATAATTTTGTTGGTCTGGGATGGTCTTGATTAGTCTTGATAATTAGACTTAAAAAAAAAAAAAAGCAAGTTCTAAAGCTATCAGTTTCCTCTAATGATAATATTTACAATTTCTGAAACAAGTACAACATAAGCCATTGGACACTTTCTGAAAAGACCAAAAATTAAAACTTCACAGATTTAAAAATAACTAGAATTTGAGAGTTTGTGTACAAACTCAGGGTGTTCGGGTGAATGGTCAAATGAGGTCACGTTGTGTACAACATTTGTAGAACATTACAAGAGGTTTCATGTAGTGAAAGAATCTTGTACGTAGCGTTTGTGGTTCTCAAGATATGAATTTTTCAATTATTTACCGTTTATTTAACGTAATAACGTCATCGATGACGTCATCATTCCAAAAAAGTTGCGGGTTCATCTACTCATGAAGGTTCATGTTTATGATAAGTTTCAAGTTCATAGTAGTTTAACATTTTGTTCAAAATCGCACGAAGAAAGATGAGGCGAATCCCAGCGTAGTGGAATTTGAATTACGCGCGCCTTCAACGGAGTCTGCATGTGTATACACAACCCGTAATGCCCACAGCCACGCAGTGCTGTTTTGTCGTAGAGCATGGATACAATGTAGGCCTACATGAACTACACGCACACACACCCACAATACAATAGTAGCATTCACATACATGAATGGCGATACTATCTGGTTTCTACGCGTAATGAATGGAGGTCAACACAAACGCGCGCTTTTACGACCAGAAGGCAAAATTCAACTGGCATTATGTTTGTGCAAAAATTTGAGCAGGATAACTGATCTTCAAACTGATATTCAAATTTTGCGAATATGATATATAGTTCTTGAGATATGAACTTTTGAAATTTTGAACTTCCGGTTTCAACCGGAAGTAAAAGTCACATGAGGTCACGTTGTGCACGACTTTTGTAGCTAATTACAAGACCTTTTATATGCACCAAATATCTTGTGTGGCATTTGTAGTTCTCAAGATATGAACTATCCAATTTTTAGCGTTTTTTTGAACGTAATGACGTCATCAATGACGTCATCATTCCAAAAATGTTGCTGTTTCGTCTACTCATTAAGATCAATATATATGGTAAGTTTCAGGTTCATACAAGCTTTAGTTTTTGCGAAAATCGCGCGAGAACGTTCGAGGAGAAGAACACGCAGAAAAAAAAACCAAAAAAAAAACAGAACAATAACAATAGTTGTTCGGCTGGTGGCCGAACACCTAAAAAAAAACAGAACAATAACAATAGTTGTTCGGCTGGTGGCCGAACACCTAAAAAAAAAAAAAAAAAAACAGAACAATAACAATAGTTGTTCGGCTGGTGGCCGAACACCTAACTAACAGGGTTTACAGAAGGTAATGGTGAAAGACTTCTCTTGAAATATTATTCCATGAAATGCTTTACTTTTTGAGAAAACATTAAAACAACTATCAATTCTCGATATCGAGAATAACAGAAAAACACATGTCATGACACGACGAAACGTGCGGAAACATAGGATGGGTTTTCCCGTTGTTTTCTTCGACTCCGATGATCGCCTGAGCCTATATTTTCACAGGTTTGTTATTTTAAGTTGTGATACACGAAGTGTTAGCCTTTTGGACAATACTGTTTACCAATGTTGTGCGATTGCTTTAAATTTGATTTTGATTTTGGTTGTTCCTTTACACCAATTTGAACTTCAAACAATGTATCCTACCCGAGTGTGCTACTGAGCAAATAATATCCCAGAGGCTTTATAACTGTTTGAAAATAGGGTCTGGAGGGCCAGGGGGAAAAAAGAGGGAAAAAGGAAAGAAGCTTTATCTCATTGCAAAGTTAACATAAATAATATTGTTTACGAATTAACGGAGTGCATTTTAGAAGACATCATAAACCTAAAAACTATTAACCAAACGATCTTGTATTTGGAAGTTGGAACAACTACCAAGTCTTGCACAACTCCGGTAAAAAGATGAGGTATAGAACTAGATTATAGAATACAATGCATTCAGTCCACTGTGGACCACTGTCCCAATTTCATAGAGCTGACTATAAGCTATAAGCACACAAATTAGCTATTATAATGTCTTCAATAAACCAACTACTAATGCTTCACAAGTACAGAGCAAGGGGAAGTCACCATATGAATCTATTTCATACCTCCACATCGGTGTAGAAGGCATGGCCAAACAACTCTCCAAACTCAATCCATCCAAAGCAGCTGGCCCAGATGAAATGTCTCCACGTCTCCTAAAGATAGTTGCTCATGAGTTAGCTCCAGTCCTGAGATCTCTATTCCAACAGTCCTACGACACCAATACAGTTCCAACCGAGTGGCGACAAGCTATGGTCTCAGCAATTTACAAGAGTGGACCAAAAGCTGAAGCATGTAACTATAGACCCATCTCGTTGACATGTATCTGTTGTAAAGTGATGGAGCACATTATCCTAAGCCATGTAGCCAAGCATCTTAATTCAAATAATATTCTGATTGACGAACAGCATGGATTCAGGGAGCGCCTATCAACGGTTACACAACAGGTAAACTCAACTAATGACTGGTCTGAAACACTCAACCATAAAGGTCAAACTGATGTCATCCTTCTTGATTTTAGTAAGGCTTTCGATAAAGTCTCCAACCAGCTCTTAGCCGAGAAGCTGGCATCACACATAACACCCTAGGTTGGATCAATAACTTTCAATCAAATCGTAAACAAGCCGTCTCTGTCAATGGAACACACTCCTCATTGATCGATGTTACATCTGGCGTCCCCCAAGGATCAGTCTTGGGGCCCGTGCTATTTCTTTTATATATCAATGACATAAATGAACATATTCAATATAATATCAAACTATTTGCAGATGACAGTATTGTGTACAGGGAGATAAAGACAGCAGACGACCAGCAGATTCATCAGAATGACCTAAATACCCTTACAGAGTGGTCAAATAAGTGGCTAATGAGCTTTAACATAAAAAAATGCGCAGTTCTCACCATCACCCGCAAACGTAGCCCGAAGACGCACCAGTACACTCTCTTGGGTGAGCAATTAACAAGTGTACAAAAACATGACTACCTTGGAGTTACGATCTCACACGACTTGAGATGGAAAGACCATTGCTCCAAAGTTGCACAGAAAGCAAGCCGTACACGAGGTCTCCTGAGAAGAACTTTATCGCCTTGTTCCCAACAGGTTAAGTCAAGAGCCTACACAGCACTAGTTCATCCACAAATCGAGTATGCAAGTGAAGTTTGGAATCCCACTGTTACCGACATAAACCATCTTGAACAGATTCAAAAGAGAGCAGCCAGATTCGTCTTCTCTGACTATCGTACAACTACTCATGTTACATTGCTTGTAGAACAATTAAATTGGGATCTACTTCACACTCGTCGCCTAATCTAACAATGCACACTGTACTACAAAATTCACTACAACCTAGTCAATATTACATCTCCACAGTGCTTTCAACATGCTACTTTTATCTCACAACGAGTCGATCACCCACTCAAATACACCTCTTTAACCATTCCAACCATTAATGTATACAAATATGCCTTCTTTCCAAGGGCTATGTCAGTCTGGAACAGGCTCCCACCATCTGCTGTCCTACACATAACTCCATCCACACAGGTCTTCCAAACATCAGCCATCCCTGCCATCAGAGCAATGCAGCCTCTGCATGGCAATATTGTCCTTTAAATTCTTTCCCTCTTTTTCTGCACCTGTAAAAAGTGCACCTTTAATCTTTTCTTTTGGCACCTTATCCACCTAGCTGTTGACGTCACTTTCCCACCATCCCAGTTTAGCCCAAATGGGGCTGTTAAGGGATTAAAATACCAAGTACCAAATAAGAATGAAATATCTTCCTTGATAAAAACAGGATAAAACCAACCAAATTTCCATTTGTTGCATGTTGCTTGTTACTGCATGATATTCAGCTGCTTATATTGAAAGTCACATGGAAATTTGGTTGGGAATCATGTTAATATCAAAGCAACATTTTCAGGCTAAGCAAATTTTTGTGCTTATAGCAGCGAGTCCATGCCACTCAAACAAACGGAGTGCCGCAAAAGGATTGTGAGTCGACAATATATCGTAAAGATACACACATTGGTAAAGGCAGTCAATTATTACTACCTTGCACACATATGAGGAAGAATGCACACACCTGTCACCCATGCTGTCACTAACTTCCCTTCTCTCCTCTACACTCTCAACACAGGCAGCGTCAAGCTAGCACCGGATTCAGCACCGGATTCAGTGTCAAGCTAGTTGTAATGCACATCAATAACCCTACGTGTTTTCAAGGATTAACGACGTGTAGTGTTCTTTTGCAACCATTTCATAGTTGTATTATACTTACCTAGCCCAGTTCCCATCAGAGGGAACACTTAATCCGGTGCTAACCTGACCCTGATCTCAACACAGTGCTGATCTCAACACAGTGCTTTTTGCCAATCAATCAATATCCATTTGTATGTGGCGCGCCGCCTATCTCTGATTATTGTCGGCAAATCATGTAACAGTCGTCTGGTGGGGAGCACAGAGTCAAAGTTCATCACGCATGGGCACTGATAACGCAATGGCCACTACTGACACAAGCGTGGAAGAAGAAGGATCCGGTTTGAGCGGGATTGATGCCGTCTTCAATTAGGTAGTTCAGTGAGATAATCGGTAAATATAGTCCACATTATGTCCCATAAAAGCTACCACCCTCATGCAATAACATAAATAACCTTGCGTTGGGATATTTGGTCACTCATGAGAAATTCGTAGCAACTTACCGTCGACCATCGACATGCAGTTTGAATCACAACAGACACATTCACTGAATGATTCAGTTTAGCCTAAAAAGTAGGCCTACACTTTTTAAATTTTAGTGACCTGTGTAGAACAATAGGCAAGTTTGACTCAATATTTTCACCGTTTTTTCAAATTTTTAACACAGCAGACACTTTCATCCCTTTTGTAAGTACTTGCAATGGCTTGGGTCCAATTTTTATTCTCAATAAAGTAAGGTAGGGCCGGCAACAAACACCAACATTACCAACAACAAGGATGCCACTCAGTTCACTGTTTTTTAATTTTGATTCACCGTTCTTATGATGCTGCATGCACATTTATTATCATTTATTAAGAATATTGAGCTTTCACATGTCTCATGTGTATTGTTTTTTGTGTGTTTTGCTTGGGTTGAAAAGTATGTTAGATAAGTTTGTATCTTTTCACCACTTTCTCTGTGTCATTTTTTTTAAAGGAAAGTCTCATTTGAGTAAATCAGCTATTTTTTAATTTAACCTAGTTGCGATAACGTAACCCTCCTTCTGACGGCAATAACGTAACCCTCCTCCCAATGGCGATAAAGTAACTCTCCTCCTGACGGTGATAACGTAACCCTCCTCCTGACGACGATAACGAATTCCCCCTCCCTCCCGACAGCGATAACGTACGTAACCCTCCTCCGGACGGGGATAACACTAACAGAACCCTTCACCCGAAGGCGACAACGTTACCCTCTCAGGGAACCATTTCGTCCAAAATGTTTGCATAGCAAAATTGCTTTGCAAAATTTTTTTTGTAAAGCAAAATCAAAATTTTGCATAGCAAATTTGAAAAAATGCTAAAATTGAAGATACGTAAATTTACGAAGCAGGTAAAGGTCTAAATGTCTATTGTAACTTATTGTTTTCATTGTGTGAAAAAAAAAGGTTGATATCTGCCGGCTTGAATCTTGTATTATTGGTGTGCTAACATGAAATCCAGTGTCAACTGGTTAAGGACGCAATAACCACCAACATTTTATTTATCCAACAATTTTCAATGTCTAGACTTGGTTTTATATAAAACAAAGGATAAATTTCCGTATGACGCCACCACTTTTTCACAAATTTTTACAAAAAGGGATATCTCATTGAGGTAAATTAGATACTATATTATTTCATATCGAATGAAAAAGTGGTGGCGCCGTACGGAAACTTTTCCAAAACAAACACACCAAAATCAGTCCTTTATGGATATTTACAGATAACCAAGAAAATCCATAATCATTAATAGGATAATATTCAGAATAATAAATGTGTGCAAAATTAGAAGAGACAACTTTAAAACCAATCATAAATACCCCAGACAGTTTCTCTACTCCTATTGGTGGAGAGCGTGTCACGTGGGCGTGTTTAAACGGTTGATAAAGACACAGCTGAAGCTGTTTAAGACCGGCTGGCTTCCGCATGTCGGGCGCGCGCAAGATTATCACGCGAAACGCAATAGATAGCTATACAGCGCGTAATATATGTAAGCGCGGGCGTAATCTATTCTAAGCGCGCGCGCATACACACAACCCACGTGCATGAAACAGATTCTTCACAAAGTTTTTGAAAAAAATATTTCAAACCTCAAATTTTCAATTGTTAAAGTGTCTAAAACTGTATTTTGTTTATTGTTTTTTAACAAAAGGGCATTTATGAATGGGAATAAAAGAGTAGTGACTCCTTCTTAACAGCCGTTGCAGGGTCGGAGGTGCAAGATAATAATGGAAGAAAAAACACCATTGTCACTTGAAGCTGTGTGCTTTCAGATGCTTGATTTCGGGACCTCATATTCTAACTATGAGGTCTCGAAATCAAATTCATGGAAAATTACTTCTCTCTCGAAAACTACGTCACTTCAGAGGAAGCCGGTTCTCACAATGTTTTATAATATCAACCTCTCCCCATTATTCGTTACAAAGTAAGGTTTTATGCGAATAAGTATTTTTCCACTGCCGTTGTTCGACGAGTGCCGTCAGGAGGAGGGTAACGTTATCGCCATTGAGAGAAGGGTTACGTTATTGCCGTTAGGAGGAGGGTTTTGTTGTAACCGTCAGGAGGAGGGTTATGTTATCGTCGTCGGGAGGAGGGTTAAGTTGTCGCCGTCGGGAGGACGGTTGCTTTATTGCTGTCGGGATGAGGGTTGTGTTACTGTTGTTTGGGACGAGGGTTACGTTATCGCCATCGGGAGGAGGGTTTGGAAGATTTGCTATGCAATTTTAAAATATTTACAGGTTTTTTTATTTTATGTATACATATGTTGAGATACACCAAGTGAAATGAGAAGACTGGTCTTAGACAACAACCAATATTGTCCAGTGTCTTTAAGTGTCTTGCTTAAAGGCACTGTACACCTTTGGTAATTGTCAAAGACCAGTGTTCTCACTTGGTGTATCCCATCCGCATCGTAAGCATAAAATAACAAGCCTGTGAAGATTTGGGCTCTATCGGTCATCTAAGTTGCGAGAAAATGATGAAAGAAAAAACACCCTTGTTGGACGAATTTGTGTGCTGTCAGACATGAATAAAAGACTTCTAGCTAGAAGTCTTTTATTATTTTAGTGAGAAATTACCGCTTTCCCAAAACTACAGTACTTCAGAGGGAGTCGTTTTCCACAATGTTTTATACTATCAACAGCTCTCCGATGCTCGTTACCAAGTCAGTTTTTAAGTTAATATTTGTTTTGAGTTTACCAAACGTGTACCTTCCCTTTAAGGGCATAAATGTCACAACTGGGGGATTCAAAACCCCACTATGCTGATCAAAAGCACCAGTTTGAATTCGATGCTCTTATCTGCTCAACCATGTCACTTCTACTTCCAAATATTGATGATATTTTCGATGACCCTGCAGGGCCACCATACTCTACTTTTAATCATGATCAAATCCTCCTTGGTGATACGTTTTTGTTTTTAAAACTGTTTTCTTCGCCCTTTATACTTGCAGATGATCTTCTGAGAGTATTTAAATCACAGCATTTGAGTTCACTACTCTTCTTTGGATCTCCTGTGAAAAGGGGAAATGTTTGGGGCCAACAAAACCCCCTTTGGAGGGTCATCCTTCGGAACAGGTACTCTTGGCTTAGAAATGTATTGAAATTCAATTTAACTGATTTGTTTTCTTGTGACAGGACTATAAACAACTGGACCTGTAGATTCGGAAGGTGTGTTTAAAATTTTCAAAATTTAACACACATAAAGTAGTGCAATTTAATGTGATATTTTTAAAAAGTTAAAAGTTTTTATAAGACCTGTCTACTTTGGAAGGCTGTTTGAGCATCTTGTATAAACCAAAGGTTGTATTCAAGTCTGAGAGTGCGGTAATTTCTCTTCAGCGACGTAGAATTCCCTCGTAGATTTGCTACCACGCTCTAAATATGCTCTAATGACGGATGTTAATTCACGAGAGGGCACTGTTTCAGTCAATAGTATATCAGGGCGACTAAACCGCACGATTCACATACTTGGAACCAAGTCTAAACACCACGCTGTTGTCAAATGGTAGTCAGGATGCCCTGCGACACAGATAAAAATGCACGCGTATAGCCGTTACGAAATAGTCGAGATCTGGGTACCAGTCTTTGCACACTATTATTACATACAAAGGTAGTTGATACAGCGCAAATTTTTCAATTTTGTTGTTGTCCGTGTGCGATATTTTTTGTCCGGGGGCCTGACGATTTTGTCCGGGCGCGGCATTTTTTGTCCGGGTGCATTTGGTTTTTTGAGAATTTTGTGGAGAACCCTGTTGATGGGAAACTAGTGTACCCTCCTTGGAACACAGGTTTTAAAGGGAACACTTGAACAGATAATCTTGGCTGATTTCACATAGCACTAGAGCCATGTTCCCATTAGACTTTTTCTTCTGCGGCCATGTTGAAAGTTACTGTGACTGGGTGTAATTCTGTGCATTCCAACCTGCAGCAGATTTCACGAAACTTTACGCAACTGCGTAAGTCCACCAATGCAACGTTTATGGCGCAACTTACGCCATATGCGTTGCGCAAGTGGACTGACGCAGTTGCGTAAAGTTTCGTGAAATCGGCTGTTGGACTTTAATCCCGCGACATTTGACAGGGTGGTCGCAGTTAGCTTTACAGCGCAGTTCTCATTGGACAGCCCTGTTAAATTACCAAGGCTGTGTGGGAGTCCACGACTTTTTTCTGCCTGTTAGTTTTACATCATGTTCGTGGTGAGTTGACATGGGAGTTCAGTTTACTATGCGTCCCCATTGGATTGAATGTTGTCATTCTGCAGAAAATTTGCAGGACTTAAACAAAAAATTGAGGATATGTGAACATGGCGTTAGATTCATCTTAGGATAAGTTTTGTACTGTGACATCACACTTTGCTTAGCAGTACTGTAAGATTGATTTGCAGTTAAGAACAATCTTTAGCCCTTTGTGAAATCGAGCCAGTTAAACAAGAAAATCAATGGTCTCTTAACAGGTAACTTCTCTTCCCCACATTCTACCCCTCATGGTCAGCGTAAGTTTGCTTTCTACATGTTGATTCACATCATTTGCACTGGAGGCTCTTGGAGACCCTTTAAGCATATCACATCACTGTTTCTGCACTACCTCTGTTTATTGTATTTTACTGTACACGTGCAGACAATTTCTAAATCACGTATCATATACACTGTTATGATTTTGACTGAATACCTGAAGGAAATTAAGTGAGAGGGTTTCATTGCCTTTGGAACAGTATGACTTTGATTTGAGGGTCTAGTTTTATTTTCAACAGTTAAGTTCCAAGCTTCTTTCTTAAACATTAATTGTATTTCAGGAGATTAAACAACATCAATTAGGTTTTAATAATGTGATTTATATACAATTGTTGACGCGATGACTGGTTCCATGGCGTATTGTACATCTGAGGAGGGAAATGGCAGCCGATGCAAAGCCGAGGGTGCCATTTTCCTCCGAGGGTGTACGAAACCCATGGACCCAAATCACATCGTGCAATATTTGGTTTGTTATACCTTGGTAACATGATTATTCGGCTTCTCAAAGTTCTGCTGTCATCTTCAAACGTTATTTTGACGAGTATGCATAGTTTTAAGCAGACGAACAGTTGTTCAAACACGTAACAATTTTTCACTGTACCCCCAAACCCGCGGCTGTTTTGTACTAAGCGCTAGAAATCGACCAACGCTGGGAACGATCAAAGTAATGTACACCGGTTAACAAAATTCATGTTACCTGTCGCGCCATAGTACATGCGTTTTTGTTGCACGTCATGTGATTGGTTCTCGACCAATCAAACTTCTAAATTTGTAACCAAGGTATAACAATGTAGAATGGCTCATGAAGATACAATTAATGCTTGATGTCAAGGTTGTAGCTACCACGGTCGGAGCCGGTCGGCTATCACCGGCCCCAGCTTTTGCCGACCGGGATCCAGCAAAAAATATCAAACTCCGACCGGCATAAATTTATGTAAAACTGTTTTAAATGCCATTGAAATAAGTGAAAAATAAAGAAAACAATCCTGTAAAACTCCTAATTAGGTGTGTATTTTATTTCTGTAAAAACAATCAAAACAATTTTCTCTCCAAAACCGCGATGTTCTCCGTGATTGTTGCTTAAAAATAAGCCACTTGAATGCTGCGAGTTCATGGAGTACTAAAAAAAGCACGCACAATCTCCGGCGTGCGTGTAGTATCCATGATGCACAAAACCACATGGTTAATACTCACACGGTAGCCCACTGGTTCATGCAGCATGCACCTAACACACAGTCTTAACCAAGATTCCGCACGCTGTGATTGGCCATTGATGGCTGTTAATAAATCCATATTTATGATCTTCTTGGCTAGCCTTCTTCACAACACACGCTCACGAACGGAGTAAAGAATTGGCGAACGTTGTGCATCACGCCTGCAGACTGTATGCACAATGCACAGCCTTGGAGGAGTTCTAGTAACATGGACAACTTCTGCCAACAGAGGGCGTTGCGGGCCAAAGTTCATTGAATTATTTCTCAATGTGTGTTGTTGACCGATCGTTGATTCACGAAGATTTTGTTGCAAACGGAGATCAGAACATGTTCAAAACAAACAATTCTCAAACAACAAGTTCATTCAAATGGTTGTTGATAATTTAGGGCATAAATTAAGAGATAAAGTCGTCCAATTTTAGGGACTTCATTTCCGTGTTTTTTTAAATATTTTTTTTTAGTTTCAATTTTTTTTTGTACCATACATGCAGCAGGCTAGTGAAAAAAACCTGCGGGCGATCGTCGAAGTTGCATTAAATTTTTATTTAGAATTTTATTTAGATGATTTTCCTGTCTATTAATACTTGTTGGAAAAAAAAATGAAAAGACAAGAATCAATTTTTGAGTTTATTGAATGCACTTCGTTGAGAAATTGTCAATGAATACAACTCAGTGAAACATGGCTTTTCTATTTTACTAATGTGCTCCTTTTTGAAATGGAATAGTCTAGATTTTGCGGCAGTGATCGGACATGTGTCCCGTCATCCTGTGTTTCTGAACTTGTCTCTCCACTCTGCATTGCCTTCTGATGAATATATGCAACTGGAAGCTTTTCAATTGATAAATTCAACACTCAAAAATTCTGCCTAGTAGTCTATCTACCCTATTTTGAGATGGGATTTAAATCGTAAACAGAATATTAATTTTATTTATTTTACCCTAACATTTTACTTTAAAACTTAATAAGTATTTATTTTCTATGGCTCCCTGGACATGTTTTTTCCTTTGACAATGGCTATGTCAAGGCACAAATAGGCAAGAGAGAGCCTGGGGAACCCATCAAAGCTTAAACAAAACCTAAAAATCTTCAGCTTCCAAAGACGCTGCCCCTGTTGATCCCACCGGGTTGTGAGGCGCTACGCTGCCCCTACATGTACACCCACCCTCTCGACTATGCTCTCGACAAAATTAGCCGGCATCCAATTTGCCCTAGCTACAACCTTGCTTGATGTATTTCTCAAAACCACAAAGGGACAAAGCACACAGGTAGGAGTCGAAAGTGAACAAAATATTGGTCTTGAATGACATTCGAATCTAGTACATGCGTAAATCATAGACTTCAGAAAGGCTCAGCGAACACAAATACTTTACTTGGTTTCATCATGGAGCTATAAAAAGGACCGCTCCACGCTCTCATCCATTCTAGAAAAAAAGTTTGACCTAGTTTTGAAACATCCCATGATACCAACTTCAGGCCAAATCAACATGTTGGCAATTAGATAAATCGGTAATATATTTTTATCTTGTGCCCTGCGATAGAAAAACTAACTTGTATCCACGTAGCGTATTCTCCATTGAATCGGTTATAAATAATTTGTGACTGCGGATACACAGTGCTTGCTCTGAATGTGGTTTGGGAATTCCTGTTGGGTAATGTGTCAGCAGTTTATAACCAGTAGGTCATTATGGTCTAACATTGTTCTCATTCACTTATTGTATGCAAATGGATCAGGGCCCAATTTCATAGAGCTGCTAAGCACACAAATTTGCTAAGCATGAAATTTCTTCCTTGATAAAAACAGGATTACCAACCAAATTTCCATTTGTTGCATAATAGCTTGTTACTGGTATTCAGCTGTTGTTTGCTTATCCTGAAAATGATGTGGAAATTTGTTTGGTACTCCTGTTTTTATCAAGGCACAAATTGCATGCTAAGCAAATTTTTGTGCTTAGCAGCTTTATGAAATTAGGCCCTAGTTATCAGTGAAACTCAACACTAAAAAAATGAATTTCACACAAGTTGATACAAATTTATGAACTTCAAATTAGCGTCTAGGCAGTATTATAAGGTTTTAAAAGTGGTTATCATTTGAATGCAGCTACTGCAAATAGCCCTTCAATCAATCAATCAATCAATCAATCAAAGGTAATTTGTATAGCGCCTAAATCAAAAGTTTGCTCAGAGGCGCTGAGGCACAGAAGAAATAACAAGTCATTGATGGAAGGCCTCCTGAAACAAGTGGGCTTTCAGAAGTGCCTTGAATGTGTTGAGTGATGTTGTGTCCCTGATGTGATTGGGAAGTTTATTCCAGAGTTTGGGTCCATATACCGAGAAGGCTCTATCGGCAAAAGTGATGTGACTTGTTCTTGGAACTTCAAAGTATGGTGAACAGGAGCTGTTTGACCGAAGGAGTCTCCGTTCAGCACCAACTTGCAGAATGTCTATGATGTAATAAGGGGCTTGTTGATGTAAGGCCTTGAACATGAGAACGATGACCTTGAAGTCGATCCTTTGTTGGATTGGGAGCCAGTGTAGTTTGATTAGTTCCGGGGTGATAGAGTCGAACTTGCGTTTCTTTGTGATGAGTCTGGCAGCTGTTCGTTGCACGTTATTTAGCCTCCTTTTGAGTTTTTGGCTGATTCCAATCAGAAGACTGTTGCAATAGTCGAGTCTTGAAGTGACCAAAGTGTGCACTGCAAGCTTGGTTGCGTCGACAGTCAGTAGTCTGCGGGCCTTGCCGATGTTAGTGAGGTAGAAGTTGGCAGTCTTGATGATGCTTGAAACTTGCGCGGACATAGTCATTGCAGGGTCAAACATGACTCCAAGATTTCTGACTGGCTTGGTTTCGACTAAGACATCAACTCCTGCAACTTTAACTGATTGAAGATGAAACTTGGCGAGTTGTGCTCTGAAACCGATCGCTATTACCTCGGTCTTGTCAGCGTTGAGTTTGAGAAAATTAGTTGACATCCAGGCCTGTACCTCAGTTTTGCAGTCTTCGACTTTTGATACATTTTGAAGAACTTCAGAAGACTTGACAGGGCAGATAGATGTGTAAATCTGAGTGTCGTCTGCATGAATGTGTAGTTCCAAGCCATGTTTACGAATGATCTGTCAAACTGTAATGATGATACACTACACTTGAATAATATAAGCTTACACAGTGGTACAGTATGTTCAAAGAAATCAAATGATCAGCACTTAACCAAGGAAGGCAACTCAGTTAAAGTCACCTGGAAGTGGTATTTTTTCAAAATAAAGCTTTTGTCACTAATATATGTGTTTTGATGAGTGGAATGTGAATAAACAGTTAACTAAGGTTTTAAAAAATCAGTTATTATGTTATTTACAAATTTAAGAGTAGACCCCGACTCGAGAGGGCGCTGTTCGTGACGTCAATCGAGGCAGATTTTGCCTGTAATGCGTAGAGTAAACACAATTGCTAAGTACCTGTACGGACCAAGTCGTGAGTTTGTATTTCTTTTTTTCCAGCAATGCCGACCAGGTGTATCGCTGCTGAATGCAAAAAAACACTTTTTGAAACGTACCAACTCACGACTTGGACGTACATGTACTTTGCACGTGTGTTTACTATACGTATTGCAGGTAAAGTCTGCCTCGATTGATGTCACAAAAGGGGTAGGCGGAGTCAGCCCCCCAAACAACTTTATATATTTTTTAAACATGTAAATCGTGACAAACAATTACTAAAAAAATTGTTTTATTGTTGGTAAGCATATACTCTTATGTTTGAAAGAAAAAAAATTATATTTCCAGGTGACTTTAATTCCAGTTAGCATTAATTCCAGTTAGCTCTGCAGTCAGAAAATATGTATTTTACATGTTGTACAATTGATTAAAGGAACAGGTTGCCTTGGATCAGACAAGTTGGTCTTTGAAAAGCGTTTGAAACCGTTTGTTATGAAATGCAAACGGTTAGAAAGATTTTTAAAGTAGAATACAATGATCCACACAAGTATGCTTTGAAATTGCAGTCAAAATCTTGACTCCACAAAATGGCCGACTGTGTTTCTACGCGACGTAAAAGGAAGATGGTGCGATTTCGAGGCATGTTTGTGTGGATCACCATATTCTACTTTTAAACCTTGAGTAAGGTGAAGTCACATGCTAACCTTGGAAACACGATTACTTTATGGGTGGAATGTTTTGCAATTGTTAACACTGATATTTTGTCTTACATGATTAAAGGAACACGTTGCCTTGGATCGGACGAGTTGGTCAAAACAAAAGCGTTTGTAACCGTTTTTTGTAAAATGCATATGGTTGGAAAGATGTTTTAAAAGTAGAATACAATGATCCACACAAGTTTGCCTCGAAATTGCGTGGTTTTCCTTCTACTGTGCGAACTAACATGGTCGGCCATTTATGGGAGTCAAAATTTTGACCCCCATAAATGGCCGACGTGTTAGTCGACGAGGTAAAAGGAAAACCACGCAATTTCGAGGCATGTTTGTGTGGATCATTGTATTCTACTTTTACAACATCTTTCTACCCATATGTATTTTATAAAAAACGGTTACAAACGCTTTTCAAAGACCAACTCGACCGAACCAAGGCAACGTGTTCCTTTAAGGAGTAAAGCCCGGTTCATACTTCCTGCGAATGCCATACAAATTGTTGTCGTCACAAATTCGCGACAAATAATTCGCAACAGTTGAAATGTGCTCAACTCCTACGAAACATTTGACCTGTGACTATACATGTAGGCCCACAGCACATTGTGTTTTGCTTCAATAGCATGGACATTTTCTGATGAGGCTGGAACTAGTGATCCCTTCCAGGTTTAACTAAGATGGAATTGATGGTGGTTTGTTTTGCAAATCCTTAGGCCAAGGTGTTTCTCAAGATGACCGTATCTGAAATTATTTAACATGCTGAAAACTCTACTCACCACCACTACCCAACACTGCAACTGGTCACTTTAACTTAAATGCAACTTTTTTGTGTTATTATTCTTTTCTTGATTTCAAGCTTAACGTTATAGTATTTAAGACTGCTTGGTATTACATGCACCCATACTGACATCCATGTACATCACTCACTAGTAAGATAGGGTTATGGTTTTGGTTTACTGGTGGTTGTTATTAATTAATATAATATGAAGTGATCATGGATTTAAAGCTAATTAACCTTAACCAGTGCTGCAGGACTCGAGTCCAAGACTAGACTCAAGCTGGTCTTCTGTCTACTTTTTGTGGACTTGGTCTCAGGGCACCATGTCTCGGACTCCACCTTGGGCCCGGACTCAACCCATGGGACTCGGGGTGACTCGACTCGTAGATCAGCATGAGACCAGGGAAAGAGGGGGATACATGCAACTAAAGGCCCTTATAAATCGTCAATTATAGAAAAATATTGTTTTCCTTGATGCCTTGCCGGTGGCCTTTGCATGTCAACCATGCACCCTGTTTGTCTCAACTGGGTATGTCAGGTCTTACAAATGTAGTCTTGTTCAAGCCTATTAAATGGTGTTTTTTCTCCACCTGAAACAGTGCCCTCTTCTTGGTAAAACCTTTCAAATAAAATTGGTCTTGCATGACCAATTATGCGCAATGTCAGACTTACGGATGTTGCTATGTAGAGATTTAGTAAGAACAGGGCACTAAACATGACTAAAGGCAATGACCAGGGGGCATGTAAGCAATCGCCTTCGTTGCCTCCATGAAGAATCAGGCCTGCATCTACACCACTACCTTCAAATGTTTTTGTTGTTGTTATATTCCTGTTACGTTTTTAAATTAAACATTCTGTACCTAATTATAATCTGATAATTAATTTGTTTGACATTGTGCACGACATTCTCAAGTGGGGTATCTCCTACCCACTCTCCCTTCCCCTTGTGATGACTCCTCGGTAAATTAATCTCTAAATCCAAATCCTATAAATTCCCATTTTGATTTTGATCTGTTCCTCTTTTCCCTAGGTACTAATGCCTTTAGTGCCAAGACCCCAGGCACGTCTGGATTTGGAACGCCAACTGCTTTTGGCGCTCAGACTCCTTCTACTGGTCTCTTTGGGACGGGAACCAGTGCAGCAGGGGGGCTGTTTGGCAGTACAGGAAACACCTTTGGCCAGCCACCGTCAGGTACAGCAAGAAATTGAATAAATGTATCATTTCCTCTACTCTAAGAAGAATCAAGAATAAAGATAAACTTTTTGGCCTGCAGTGGATTGCACAAAGAGTTAAAGACTAGTCGTATATCAAATTTGGACAAGGTTTTACTCGTCCTAAACTCGTCCTTTCTTAGGACTAGCCTTACGTTTTTATTAATTCCTAAGAACAAGTCCTAAGTTAGGAATATCTTTTTGAAATCGACCCCTGCAGCTGGTTTCACAAAGCGCTAGGATTAATCCTATCTCGAGTTAGGACGACGAACCCGTCCTAACTTAGAATGGGTTAAGTGCGTCCTAACATTTTTCGGATACGGAACTGAACTCGTCCTAAGTCCTAAGATTAATCCTAATTTAGGAAGAGTTTGGTGGAACAGACGGCTGATCTCCTTTATCTGTTTGATCCAAAATGAAAACTAAATAACTAGACCTCATGTTAATATGAATCATGAAGGTGCATAGCGACATCAAATGACCTTAAATGGGATATGCAGTAACATATGACCTGACCCATGTTCATGTAACATGTTGTGGGCCTTGGTTGAAAAGACTTTTTCATTCTTGGATTTAAAGACACTGGACACCTTTGGTAACTCAAGAACCAGTATTCTCACTTGGTGTGTCCCAAAATATGCATTAAATAACAAATCTGTGAAGATTTGGACACAATTGGTCATCAAAGTTGCGAGAGAATAATGGAAGAAAAAACACCCTTGTAGCTTTCTCAAAAACTACTTTAGAGGGAGCCGTTTCTTACAATGTTTTATACTATCAACCTCTCCCCATTACTCGTCATCAAGAAAGGTTTTATGATAATAATTATTTTGAGTAATTACCAATAGTGTCCAGTGCCTTTAAATGAATGTACCGTTCCAATTATTAACAATTCAATGAAGTTTGTTGGGTGAGTTATATTAAGGTTTTTGTCTTGTTGTATGATGGGTCTAGGTATTGGGTTTGGTACTTCAAATACCTCTTCTGCAGCAGGGACGCTATTCAGCAGTACATCAAATGCAGGAACTACTGGACTATTCTCAACTCCATCAACTTCAACATCATTTGGTGCAGGAGGATTTGGAGCTGCCAAACGTAAGCAGTTCTTATTTCTTATACAAATTTGGTTTGCGGTAATACCATGTGTGTAATGTATCAATTTGCCAGGTAGATTTTGTTCTTTTGAGATTTGTCTTGCTTAATGTTCGACTACTGAGTAGATTTTCGGAATTCGGGAGACTTCTCAGTTCTGAAAAGAACTGTCCTGCTTTTTAACTACTACTACCTGGGCGGAATGTAGAAAATCAGCCGGGACTGCTATTTTAGGTTATTTGTGGATCGTTACTAACTTCACTACCCCGGAATGAGTTCTTTAATTGGTCTCAACGTTTCGACTAGCTTGCTCTAGTCATCATCAGGAGACTGAACAAGAGTTTTCTCTTGTTTTCTTCTGAGTTTGGTGGTCACAGCAAAGTCACACATGCTTAACCAGGGCTTAGGCCTACATGATACCAATGCTGAGTCTATTAGAGTCTACTTGGTCCCACACATTGTAGCGTTGTTATTCACTGCTAAAGTTCAAGTTTCTTACTTGCATAGTACATGTTTTGAGACCCTTTTTGATTGAGGCATAATCTTCCATTACAAATGAGCAGTGAAGGATCATTTTGTTTGTGTCAACTATGTAAGAGTGGCTCTCCTTTACACTCGTTGCTGGAAGTTGAAAATTACAATCAGATTAACTGGTATCCTCCACCTAGAGATTTGAATCAACTTATGGAATCCAGGGCTGCTTGGCTGCGTGATACCAGTTTGACTGTCAGCTGCCGGCCTTGAGGATATGAAGTATTATGAGATTAATATGTTGTATAGATTGCTGGCTCCAGATGCATAGGCTCAGACACCCCACTGGATGCTCCTTAGTCCACAGTGACTTCATAGGCAGCCAGTTTCCTGCTGTCACTGGTAAACTGACACCGTGCAACAAGTCTGCTTCTTCAGTAGGTGACAGAATGTAGAAATAAAACATGAGCCACATCAGTGTTTGGATCCACCTGGAGGAGTTTGTTGCCCCCCTCTAACATCCTGCCAGATTAATAAGTCACCAATGAACCTTTCACCTTGCTCTTGCAGTAGTACCCTGCCACCTCTTTCAAGAGTCGATAACATGTGCCAAATCCAGCATGATGTTAGTCGTACTCTACCTGGGGTGCCTCGCTACGCCTAGGGACCCCCCATTGGAGCTGAGGGGTGACTCACCCCCCTCCCTTGACCCATTGATAAATAAATGTTGTATATCATCATTATGATGAAGTCATTGGTGTAGAGTGGGAATGGATGAGTCTTGATGACTTAGTATACATGTTTTCCGCTTCACAGTGCTGATGTGCTTTCATTGGCCATACTGTTACATTACTGTCACGCTACTATTGTACAGTTTTGAGAATCTGTGAAGGTTGTCTCAAGTTGTCATTTTCAGACACATCGTTATCATGGTGGATATGTCCTTATGGCCTATTTTTGCAATGGGTCGATATTTCCCAGGATCAGGAGTGCCAGGTGAGTGTAAATTAGGGGCCTTTCTCAAACCTCGGCTTGGGCTCCGGCTCAGGCTTAGACTCCGTGCGCTGTGTACACAGCTTGGCCATTAACCTCCATTTTGTAGCAGCGCGTATTGCACAAACATCGGCATGCGGAGCTTGAGCCGGAGCCTAAGCCAAGGTTTGAGAAAGGCCCCTAGATCACTTATTGTCACAAGCATGGTCAGGTTCCCTACACAAATTACCCAACAGGTTATCTCTCTGTGGAATTGGGGTATAAGACTACCAATCATTCTTTCAGGCCCTGGGTGGGTTTCAACTTGATGTTGAAGTTAAACTGCATGAAGACGGTTGGTCTGAAATACAATTGACTATTTTGTGTACACTGCTTACATGTCATCATCTTAGAGACCTTATCTCTATGCTGTAATGTACTCTGCTTACATGCATTGTGACTATTCATGTAGGTGAGGATGTCTTAACTGCTCAGAAAATAAAACACAGGCATACTACTCGGGTGGGATTCAAACCCACGACCTTTTCAGTGCTATAATAGATGTTAAATTTGCATCGGGGATAAAGAATATTAATTTTTGGTTTTTACCCATACACCGATGTGTGTTAGCACTGTATACTCAGTACTTTCCCCGAGTCTTGTGAAAAAATATCACAGGCATGTTACTCGGGTGGGATTCGAACCCACGACCCTTGCAGTTCTAGAGCAGTGTCTTACCAACTAGACTACCGAGGTTGCCCGGCAGCTAGAGGCAGTTCGAATCCTATGTTTTGGCAGCGGGTACCGCAACGATATAATAGATGTTAAATTTGCATCGGGATAAAGAATATTAATTTTTGGTTTTTACCCATACACAGATGTGTGTTAGCACTGTATACTCAGTACTTTTCAGTTCTAGAGCAGTGTTTTACCTACTAGACCACTGAGATTGCCCGGTAGCTAGAGGCAGTTGGAATTCTACAGACTATCGAATAACCCCTTTGTTGCTATGAAAGTGGCCATAAACGTGTACATCAATGAGGCACGCAGCGTTCCTGGTTTGATTTTTATGGCACATGTACAGTACGCACACGCTCACAGACGCCATGTTTTGGGACAGGTATTTGAATGGTGACGCCATATTCGATACAGTCTATATTTTAGCAGCGGGATCCATCTATTTAAAAGTCTCAAAATAGTTTGAAGTGCAGAACTAAGGGTTGGAACTCGTCCTCATCAAAATACAATCCAACACTCCATGGTATTTAAACTGCAAAATCTGTGGACACAAATAAAAAGATGGCTTGGGTTTTAAAGGCTGTAAAGATTGTAGCTTGCTTGGCAGTCCCAACAGATAATATGCTAGAACAGATTTACTTTGGGTATGTTGTGCACTAAGTTAACTTGATTGTTTAGTATTTTCTTGGGTTGAGTAGTTACTTTGTGCTGGTCAAAGTTCCAGTTCAAGTTTAAGATCAAACTCATAAAAAAATAAATATAAAACTATATAACAACGCCCCTGATTGCAGAGTAGGGCTTTTAAAACCAAAGATAAATGTTAATATTGGGCTTCATGCAGGTTTTTGGGCTCGCATGCTTTTGTGCTTTGCGCTCAGAGTTTAGGTTTTTCTCTCAACAGCCTATCACATCCCTGCTTGCATCATTCACATTGACTTCAATGTTCAGGTTAAACACGTATGTATCTAATTTGATCCGAAATATAGAAACATAAATCAACTTGAGTGCCATATTTGTTAATTTGCTTTGACAACCAATACCACTCAACCATGGGTTAAGTTTTGACTAATCATCTTGGGGCCTGATGTAAAGTTGGATAGAGGAAAATGAAGAAGTCAGTCAATTTCAACTTTTCTCTTCAATGTCGATCGATCTCAAGGTTGGCACAGGGCCACTTTGAAAGCCCAAGAGTTCTCTTTTATGAAGAAAATACAAGGCCTATGTCCTTTTGAGAAACAAAATGTATGACGTGTATATGAGATTTGAGCCATTGCATGGTGAGGTATCAAAATATATTTGGTTTGCTGTAACACCATGTGTGTGTCTACTTGCCAGGTAGATTATGTCCTTAAGAAAACTTGTCTTGCAAAGTTTATTTTCAGAATTTGGGAGACTTCTCAGTTCTGAAAAGAACTGTCCTGCTTTTTAACTACTACCTGGACGGAAGGTAAAAATCAGTTGGGACTACTACTATATCTTTTAGTGGATCGTTATTAACTGCACTGCAGCGGAGTTGGTTATTAAGTGGTCCCAACGATTTGACTAGCTTGCTATAGTCATTGTCAGGAGACATGTAATTATTTAAAGAAAGAATACATCATTTATGTAGATTGTTGACACCAGCTTACATGTACATGAAAGTCACATTTGACACAGAAGAGCTGAACGGTCTAGTTCCTTGACTACTTATCACAGTTGGGCAGAGATCAGAGCAAAGTTGATCGTTGCAATGTCTGTTGAAAACCTCCTCCATTATGATCTGGAAAGTGTCAAAAACAAACTAGTGTGGAAAGTAAGGTATCTTGGTGCACATTTAAAAAAAAAGTATTAAAATTTGAACTCACAAAGTTTAACGTAAAGTTATTGAGACAGTAAATAATGTCATTTGTAAAACCTAGCTTGAGTGAAGATCCATGACTCTGGGTTCTATAATGAACTCATTGGATGTGACATTCGTCTTCCATGAGACCACAAATCAAATTGGAATGCCGACAGTGGGCAACCATACTTGCCAAGACTCCCCCTGGTGTGTTGCCATTTCTAGCTTGATCATACCTAGGCGCCACATGTTTGAATGTGTTCTCTTAGACGGCGGCCGATTTGAACAGGTGGCTAGGGGAGGCTGAATGTGATTCACACAAATGTCTTAATGTTTCAGGTCAATGCAAGTCAAACCTCAATAAGCTATGAGAGTTGCTGTAGTGTTGATGTATTTGAGGGTTTCCTTCAGGCCTGATATTTCATGGAGGCAATGAAGGCGATTGCCTCCATGCCCCCTGGTCATTGCCTTGGTGCCCTTGAACTGCTCCAGTAGAAATTTACAATTTCCTCATAGGGTGCTCTTTACCAAGTTGAAAATGCCTTGGTGTTCTTGCCCTTTCAACAATGAAGCACACATGCCTGTATAGACCTGAATACGTATTTGAATAGACCTTATGCACATGATGTCATATCAGTAGGGCGCCCTCACCTAGAGGTTGAAAAGCGGCCTATCATTGACCAAACCAGTGCGCTGTGTGTACAAATTTGAGCGTATTGATTCTTTTGTCATCGTTTTACCTCCAAGATGGTGGCTGGATGAAGTCAATGCAAATATGCTGTAGCTATTTAATGAGCACACTATACACAACATGCTAAAGAAAACAAAATCCCCTGAGTGAAGGTACACAGATTAAAGTGAAGTCAGAAACTGGCCCAGAATAATGCAAATTGTGAAATTAGTCATGCTAAAGTCTCTCTGTGTCCCTCCATGACAGTCTGTTCAATGTTGAGATGATATAACGACCTTTTTGTGGTACACCTTAATACATGTTTGGTGACTGATCCCCTTACTGGTGCTTTCCATGATATACATGTATCATAACCCGGGCCCAATATCAAATACGTTGCTTGACAAATTTCTCTGGTAAGCACAAATTGAGTAGGGCACCAGTCGCATTGTTTTTAAATGTTGGCTGGTAACCTGTTTTTGCTAAGCAACATTTTCCTGTGCTTAGTGGGTTTTTGTGCTTACAGGCTTTATGAAATTGGGCCCTGGGCAAAATCCCTTCCTTTAAGTGTTAAATGCTCTTGTAAAATTGAGGTTCATATTCAAGACCAAATAGCTGTAAATCTTAACATGAGCACTCCCCTAAAGGCATCAGTGGCAAAATTCTGACTACAGGAAGGTTGTGCTATGGCAACCAGTGTTTGTTTGTCACAACCTTGTATTGTCTCGTTTGACAACTGTCCAAATTGGAGTCTGAATGTTTTAGGTTTCACCTTTACTGATGAATGTTGAATGAATTGAGCCTGAGTGTGAGAGGCCAGGTGCCATGACTGAGTGCCCCATGGGCTGTGGAGCTGTTGAGAGATGAAAGTATCAAGCAAGTCTAAACCACAGGTGTATGATGGCCAACACCCTCGTTGGAATTGACTCCTTTTCATTGACTCATTGATCATGATATCACACAACTTGTAGTCACTAGTCACACCCTGTCTTAATCATTGACATTATTTTTTTTTTATGATTTCTTTTAAAAATAGCTTTTATTTCTTCTTTGTGAGAGATTTTCTCAAAATGTTTTGTTTGTTTATAAAATGTGTTAACTGATTTCTGTATTACTGTGATTCAATCAGATTATATTTTGGCATCCAAACTGCTCTGTGTGCATAGGCTCTAATGAGAGTTGACTGTAGTCAGGTGGTGGGTACAAGTTAGTTCAGAAGTCTTACTCCTTTGGCAAAAATGGTTTTAGATGAGGCCGTGCAAAATCAGGGATGTGATTTCTCCGCTTTTAACCGGAAATCCTTTTTATTTTATTTTCATTTAGATCAAATTAATAAACACATTCAACATAAAACCTTATAAATTACCCAAGATTGCAGAATAGGGCAGGCCTGATACTTCACGGGGGCAACCCCTTGCCATTGCCTTGGTGCCCTTGAAATGCTCCAGTAGAAATTTACAAATTTCCTCATAGGATGCCCTTTGCCAAAGAAAAAATGCCTTGGTGTTCTTGCCCTTTCAAAAACGAAGCATACAGGCCAGGGCAGCTTGAACAGCTTGATCATACATATCTTTATTACCGTTATAATTATGATTGTTGTTATTGTTTCTTTCAGCATTTGGAGCAGCCCCTTCTACCGGTCTTTTTGGCCAGACTGCTGCAGCCACAGCACCATTTGGCCAGGCAGCTGCAGGAGCGAGTACCCTGTTTGGTGGTGGAGCATCATCAGGATTGTTTGGTGCCACTGCTCAAAGTGGTACCACGGTCAAATTCGCTGTGAGTACCAAAATAGTACAAATATAATTATAATAATAACCAGTTTGTATATAGTGCTTTTCACATCCGAAGGGCATGTCAAAGCGCTTCACATTATTACCCCTGGTCACTGGGCCATTAAATTAATTTCTTAAACCATCTCAGCTCCCTGGGAAGTGTGCAGCCTGTAGGGTCAATGACTTTTCGTTTCAGAAAAGGGCAAGTTCCGTTTTACTAAAACATGAATTCTGTCTCAGACACAATAAATTGGAATGGAGAGCTGTTGATAGTATAAAACATTATGAGAAACTGCTTCCTCTGAAGTAACGTACAGGTATGCAACTCTTCCGAAGTTAGCAGAATTCCGCGTTAAAAAAACAAAAAACAATGCACCTTAGAGCATAATAAACCTCATTATTTGCTAGGGTACCATTGTGGGTCTTGTGTCCCGTGGCGTTTCGGCTGCCTCGCTCCGCACTTGCGTTGTGCCTTCGAAATGTGTCCTCTTGTTTTTTTCAACAGGCAGTTGCATGCCTGAACATAGTTCTTGAGAAAGAAGTCATTTCTCACTAAAATATTTGAATTGAATTTGAGACCTCAGCTCAAATTCAAGAATCTGGAAGCACACAATTTTAAAGCAGCTCATACTGAAACCAAGCAACATTCCAAGTTATTCTTTTCCAATGACTCACACACAATCAAGACATGTCAAGTCTCCCGAGCTCCAAAATGTCTGACAGCAAAGTTTTAATCTCAATCGGTTTTGACAGCTTATGGAAACACAGCTAATGTTGCATTTCCAATAGGGACTTGTTATCAGATTGCACAAATAATGTATTATTGCAATAAACTGCCATCATATCCTGTAGGATTGGATCAAATGAGGGTTTTTTTTGTGAAGATGTATTAAAGGCACTGGACACTATTGGTAATTACTCAAAAAAATTGTTATCATAAAAACTTACTTGGTAACAAGCAATGGAAGAGCTGTTTATAATCAAAACTTTGTGAGAAACGGCTCCCTTTGAAGTAACATCATTTTTTAGAAATTGTTAATTTCTCACTCAGACTTCAGCTGCATTATTTTATTATGCATCTGAAAGCACACAGAGTAATGACACAGAATGACCATTTTTAGGCCTTGGAGCTTTTTGAATTGATACTGATTGAATTAATGTTCATGTTCTTTAATTACAGCCGGTGACAAGTACAGACACAATGGTTAAAAGTGGAGTTACAACTAACGTCAGCACAAGACACCTGGTTATTACAGCCATGAAGGAATATGAAAACAAATGCTTTGAGGTGTGCTCACAACTCTTTTTGCTTTTCTCACCCCCCCCCCACAATTTAGACCCTGTCATGATTATTTTAAATGTTGATGTGAAATGATTAATGCTGATATTGACGCACATGGACAGATTGGTAATGGTCAAAGCAGCCCTGATACTTCAGCTTATAAGGGGCAAGGCAGTTTTGCCTTGACTTTTTGTAAAAATTTTGGGCACCAAGGCAATTTTCAAAAATTCACAGCAACCATAAAAAACCCTAAGATTTTTTCCATTTCAATGGATGATTGCTTCATATACCCATGATCATGCAGTAAAAAGAAATCATTCATATAACTCGACAAATTAAACAAAAAAAAAAGAAAAAATCTTACACTTCACAACAAAATAATATTTCTGTTCATACGGAATCCTACTATAGTATTGGTCATGCACGTTGTGTAGTTTTTCGTAGAGACGCTAAAATTCCCACCTAATTGCACCATTTCGACACGTTGTTGACAGAATGAGTGCATGCGGTGCGCGACGACTACATCTAGCTGTACATGGTGTACATTACATGTACTAAGCACGCAATTTTGGGGGAAAACCACATGTGCAGACATGCCGAGTCTTCGTCTCAAGGTGTGTGTTGGTGGTTCGAGTAATGTTATCAATAGAGGGCGTTTAATCTCACGCTATCGCATTGTTCTGAAACGCCCTCCAGTGTTCAATGTTTCTTGTAACTTGTTGTAAAACGCCAAGAACAACGACTAGTGGGCCTAAAATTTAGTGCGTGAAATTGGGTTCTATTTCTGTGCATAAAATTTACACAGACATCTGGACTTTTTGGCATATTTCCAAATTGGACATCAGTAAATATAAAAAAAAAATTCAGATTTTTGTAGGGCATTGCGGCAATCGGTAGGGGCAACGATGGCAATGCCGTCGTTGCCGTCGTGAAGTATCAGGGCAGTCAAAGACCAGGATCCTCACAGTGACCCAACTTATAAATGAAATTGCAAATCTGTAAACATTTATATGCAATTGGTCATCGGAGACACTGTTTTCAACCATCCAGTTTTGTTTACCATGACTAACTTCAACAAAAATTATGTGAAAATCTGTAAAACAAATTTAAAAAAAACTTGCCAACATTGTGAAACTCTTTAACTCAATGATTTATCTTCAAATTTCTTCACTCCTGTCGTATTTTAAATGTGAAATCTTTCACAGTCTCCTGACGATGACTAGAGCAAGCTAGTCGAAATGTTGAGACCAATTAAGAACTCACTCTGTGGTAGTACAGTTAATAACGATACATCAAAGTCTCAAAGTCAAAGTCTTGCCCCCTCGACCCAATTCCATCTTGGGTGTTGAAGAGATGTCTCAATGAACTGTTACCTACTGTGTGTGATATTGTGAACCACTCTATTACATCTGGGGAAGTACCAGGCATCTTTAAAGAGGCTCAGTTGACACCACTGATTAAGAAACCAACACTTGACCCGGAGTCCTTAACCAACTATCGTCCAGTTTCGAATCTGTCTTTTATCTCAAAAATCACAGAGAGATGTGTCGCAGCACAGTTGACCAGTCACCTCGACATCTACAACTTACATGGTGAAAGACAGTCAGCTTACTCGACAGAAACTGCACTGCTTCGTGTGTCAAACGACATATTGCGATCGGTCGATGCACATGGAGAGGTGGTTCTTGTTCTTTTAGATTTGACGGCCGCCTTTGATACCATAGATCATGGTATTTTGTTGCAGAGACTCTCAAATCGCTATGGTGTTAACGGAACTGCACTCCAATGTTTTCGGTCCTACCTCTCAAACCGTGCACAAGCAGTCATGATTGACGGCACCCAATCCAAACAGTTTCCACTTAATGATGGAGTCCCACAAGGTTCTGTGTTAGGCCCGTTGTGTTTCACAATGTACACTGCCCCTCTCGAGGATGTTGTAAGATCATCTGATGACATCGAGTTGATGTCATATGCAGATGATACTCAACTCTACATGCTTATCAATCCATCTGAGAGAGATGCTGCAACATTACAGCTTGAGCAGTGTGTTCAGAATGTGAAATCCTGGATGACGGCAAACAAGCTCAAATTAAACAGTGGAAAAACAGAGGTCCTGCACATCACATCTAAATTCATGTGCCATTCAATACCTGTGGAGTGTCTCCAGATCGATTCGGAGTCTGTTCAGACTGTTCCTTCAGCCTGAAATCTGTGGGTTACCTTCGACAACAACCTCAGAATGACTGCTCACATCAATAACACTTGTCGGTCAGCGAATATCGCTCTGCGAAAGATCGAGCGAATCCGCAAATACTTTGACCAAGCAACTGTTGAAAAGCTCGTTCACGCATTTATCACCTCGCGACTGGATTACTGCAACAGTGTATTATTTGGTCTGCCAGAGCGTGAGCTTGTCAAACTGCAACATGTTCAAAACTCTGCAGCTAGACTGGTTGCCCGTGTGAAAAAACACCACCACATTACTCCGGTCTTACATGAGCTACACTGGCTGCCAGTTCGCAAACGAATTGAGTTCAAGATATTGCTGCTAACCTACAAAGCACTCCACGGACTTGCACCAAAGTACATCTCGGACCTACTCACTGAACACAGACCTACACGCTCGCTGAGATCCGGTTCCAAACATTTGCTCAAACCTGTCATAGGTGATAGGTCATAGGTGATAGGTCGTTTGCATCAGCCTCACCAAAACTTTGGAATGAACTCCCCACAATTATCAAATGTGCTGGGTCATTAGAATTGTTTAAAGGTGCTCTCAAAACATATCTTTTCAGTCATTAATTGCTGCTGGTTCAATGTATATTAGATGGATTAAGTTCTTGTACTTTTTAGTATTTTTAATATTTCCATTTTTATGTGTTAATATATCTTGGTCTGTTGTTTCTAATGTCTTAAACTTGTATCTAGTTTTGTATGCATTGTTGAATCTTTTTAGTCACTAAACCAATTTGTACATTTGCTAATTGCTAATGGTTTGATGTATATTGATGGATTAATTTTTTTGTATTTTTAATATTTCTATTTTATGGGTTTAGGCCCTTTATATTATATCTAGGTATGTTGTTTTTAACCTTTTGTCGGTGATTATTCGGTTTAATATTATTTTGCCTCTATGATTTTAATTGGTCTTGTTTCTGTTTAGCCTTTTAGTTTTTATTGTTAGGCGCATAGAGGAATCTTTTATTCATAATGCGCCTTATAAATGCTGTTTATTATTATTATTATGACATGCAAAGCTTCAAACAATACTTAGTTATCTTTCAAACTGTTTACTTGACAGGAATTGCGAATGGAGGACTATGCAGCCAACAGGAAAGGCTCGTCTGGTTCCAGCCTCCTTGGTCATGGTATGACCCAAGTAGACAATAAACCTGCTAGTCTATTTGGTCAACAACAACAAGCTGCTGCCTCCTCTGGAGCCGGATTCACATTTGGGCAAAACAAACCAACATTTGGAACAGGGACATGTATGTACTGATTGTGAAGGTTATTCATAAATACCCCAGACAGTTTTGTTATTCCTATTGGTTGAGAGCACATCACGGGGGGTGTTTAAACGGCTGATAAAGACATAGTTGGAGCTGTTTAAGACTGGCTGGCTTCGCATAAGCTCATGTACGCCAATTCACTTACATGGAAATGCAATGTATTGGTTTTAGTACCAACATGGAAGTTAATTGTACATGCGTTTATACACAACCCAACATGCAGCAAAAAATTTTTTTTCTTCAGTTTTTGAAAAATGTACAATTTCAAAAAATATCTTAAGAAACAGATTGTCACAAGTTTACTATAGATGTAAAACTATAACAAAAATTGCTTTTGAACAAAATGGCATTTATGGATGAAAATAAAAGAGTAGTGACTCATTCCTAAACAGCCATTTAAAACCCTGCAATTTATATTTTTTGCTTTGGCCTTTTTCTGAGTTATGATACAGTGAAGCTTTGGTTTCGGCTTGGGTATAGGTGCTATCTTGTGGGATGTTGATCGATAGGTAATGTAAATTAGTTTGACTTCCAAATATGGTTTTCACAACCAAATTGGTCTTCTAAATGCTGTGGTCATTGTAAGGAGAATATAAAAGTATACTTTCTTGTTGTCTTCATTGTTTTATTTTCTGGAATGATGTTGACCCTGTTGCAGCCACTTTTGGAACTGCATCTGGAAGTTTGTTTGGTGCTCAGCCACAACAGCAGGCTGCTGGCTTGTTTGGTCAGAAGGCAGGTGGATTTGGTACAACTAGTGCGCCGGGAGCATCCCTATTTGGAGCAACAAGCACCTCGGCATTTGGACAGAGTAACCAGGCTAATAAGGTCAGTATGAAAGGATTGATCAACAGAGGCCGTGTTTGAATGCGCCGTCTTTTTGTCCGCGTGTGAGGGCACTCTCAATAGTACTTTTATCACTTCGGGGGTATACGTGATTCGTCTTGCACAGTTTTAGTATGAGTTCTGTCACTTTTGTAGCGCCAGAGTTTTAAATTGCTTTAGAGGTGGATTAATTAAAGGTTGTATGGAAATGATGTCTGTGGTGGTAATATTTTCCAGTCTTTAATAACTGTTTTGGGTATAAATGAAGAAACACCCGGAAGTGGTACAAACATGTTTGAGAGCGCCCTCACGCAGTTAAAGATTTGGCAGCTGCAGCTGTTGCTAAGGATGTTGGTTAAGGACAGCCTATACTTCTTCTCATTTTAACATAATGATCTAGCTTCAGCTTGGATGTTGCTAAGGGATCAGGGTTGTCACCATGTGGGTTGGCTGCGGTTGGGCCTTATGGCACTCGGAGCTACCGACCATAAGTTTGCCTTGCTAAAAGCTTTGTGGTATTGTTAGGGAATGCTTTTAGAAAGAAAAGGTTTAATATATTAAGCTTACCAATTCTCCCAAAAATTGTCTATTTAAAAAAAAAAACTGACGAGTGTTGACATCTTTAAAGGGATGCTGCAGAGAATTCAAATAAAACACTCACTTTAGCTGTCATTTATTTCCGATATATGTATTGAACATCAATAAAAAGTGTTTTGTTTTTTCCCTGACATATCTGACTTGCGTAATTAGCGAATAAGTCATGCCCCCCCTTTTGTGGATTGTTACCGCCCCCTACCATCGACATCATGTCGGGAATTCAAACATATCGTCGGCAAAAAGAGTCTGGTCCCTACCTACACGCGCCTAGGTACCAGGCCACACAGTGCACACGTGTCTATATGCACACAATCAGGAGGTCCGGCGGCTCGGGTAACCGACATGACTTCATGTTTATGCAAATGAAGGCTCCCTTTAAGGGGCGGGGTGGGTTCCCTGAATCTCTTGAAAACCATTTTTTAAATACATGCGCATTTAATAAAAAATATAAAAAAATATTTCAGGTTCAAAAAGTCATGTTTAATCGTTTAAATGAATAAAAAAAAAAAAACTGCAGCCACCCTTTAAAATAATTGAAACGAGTCCACACGTCCATTTCACCAAATCTTCCTAACTTAGGATTAATCTTAGGACTTAAGACGAGTTAAATTCCTCAACCATAGACATTAGGACGCATTGAACCCATCCTAAACTAAGTTACTCTAATCCTAGCGTTTTAGTGAATGTGTAACATCTTCAATCTTGAATTCTTCTTTGAATATTCAGGGTTTATTTGGGCAGACAGCTACAACACAGAGTACTGGCTTGTTTGGATCCACTCCTGCAGCTTCTGGTACAACAGGCTTTGGGACTGGCTTCGGCAACACGGCTTTCAATCAAAATCAGGTATACAATACAAACATAGACAAGTTTTACAGAGTTGGTTAAGTTTCATCGGGTAACTACCCCTTTTATCACAATTTACAAAGATAGTCCTAACTTAGCACTATTCCTAGGAGTTGTTGAAAACTTAACACTAGTCCTAAGTTAGGACGAGTAACTCATCCTTGTCCTAACTTGAGATAAGACTTTACCTAACTCTTTGTGAAATCCAACCAGCTTGTGCTTAAAAATATATTCATAAATACCGCAGACAGTTTCTGTACTCCTATTGGTGGAGAGCGTGTCACATGGGTGTTTAAACGGTTGATAATGACCAGCTGGAGATGTTTATAACCGGCTGGCTTCCGCGTGTCGGGCTTGCGTGCGCAAGATTAGCACACGGAACGCAATTCATAGCTATAAGTAACAGCGCGTAATCTATTTGTAAGCGTGTGCGTGTACACACAACCCACACGCATCAAACAGATTCTTCACAAAGTTTTTGAAAAAAATATTTCAAACCTCAAATTTTCAATTGTCAAAGTGTCTATAATTGTATTTTTTTTAACGTAAAAAAAGAAGGAAGAAAAAAAAAGGGCATTTATGAATGGGAATAAAAGGGTAGCGACAAGTTCTTAAGCCGTTTAAAACTGGCAGGGTCGTGGCCACGCGATTAAGGCCCTCGCCTTTGGCTCCATAAGAACTTGTAGCTACACTTTTATTCACTTATTCAGCTAAAGGACTTACATGCATGCATTGAAATTGGGCTGGTTGGATTGTTGGTAGAGCAACTACCCCAATAGCTTGATTAATACTTGGATCCACAGAATAGATAAGCGATGGTGTGACAAGGGGCCGGTATCACTAAGAGTTAAGATTGATTGCTAAGTTGCAATGTAAAGTGTGATGTCACATTACAAATCACTATGGTAATACTGACAATTTGTCTTGCGATGAATCTTATTGCTTTGTGAAATTAGCCCTAATTGGTTAAAACACAGTATTAGTGTTAAGAGATGCATTTTCATTGTTACTTCCAGACTTAATAATAAAATCCTTTGGATTTTTCCCAAACCTTGGCTTCTGTGAAAAACATTCACAGGCATACTACTCAGGGGGGATTCAACCCCACAACCCGTGCAATATATAAATAGTTTATAAATATAATAATCAGTAAAATTATGAGTCTATGGATCCATTATTTTTTTAGATAGTTCTTTATAGTAATATGTAATTTAAAGGCACTGGACACTATCGGTAATAACTTAAAATAAATTTTAGCATGAAACTTTACTCGGTACACTCAATGGAGAGCTGATAGTATAAAACATTGTGAGGAAGGGCTCCCTCTGAAGTAACATAGTTGTCGAGAACTAATTTCTCACTTAAATATGCGAATTTTGATTTCATGACCTCAGAATTAGAAATCAAGCATATGAAAACACACAATTTGTGCCACAATGGTGTTTTTTCTTCCATTATTCTCGCAACTTCAACGACCAATGGAGCTCAAACGTTCACAGGTTCATTATTATATGCTTATGATGAGATACACCAACATGCCTAAGAGGGAAGACTGTTTTTGAGAATTACGAAAGGTGTCCAGTGTCTTTAAATGGGGATTATGAAATGAGCTTAATTGTGTTGTATTGATTTTTTTGTTGCTACAGCCAACCAGCCTATTCGGAGCCAAAGCAGGTTTTGGAACCACTACCACTAGTACAGGGCTAACACTGGGTTCTACTACAGGTACAGGGCTGTTCGGTCAACAAAATAAGACAGGTCTGTCTCTGGGAACTGGCGCTTCAACTGGCTTTGGTGAGAATCACTTTTTTAAGTCTCCTTTCCAACTTTTATTCAGTTAAAACAATTTCTACTGAAACTAAAAAGGATTTGGGGGTTGAACATAGAATTAACTAGAGGTAGATTTGAACCAACGACATCCTGATTATTGTGCCGGAGCTCTACCAACTGAGCTATCTAGCCCTATATTGGCGGTGTCCCCACAAGGGAAATCAGGTTCCTTTGTGGCTTAAACTGAAACTAAAGATGCCAATACTTTTGGTTAATAGGAGTAATGTGACGATTTAAGCCCGGTTCATACTTTCTAGCGAAATTTTGATGTCACAGAGCTGTTTTTTTCGCAGGGAATGTTTCGCAGGAGTTGAGCACAATTCAATTGATGCAAATTGTTCATTCAGAATTGTTGATCCCATTTGCAAGAAGCATGAACCAGGCTTTATTTATCCCAAGCTCGACTATAAACCGTTCCATTTTAGCTCTCATGTGCAAGTGCTGGCAGTGTAGCCTACTGGATTGCAGCAGCACGATGTTTTGTACAATAAATACATGAAAAATCGTTTTATTTTTTTTACTCTTCATGTGTTTTGGGTGTCTTTCTCAATGATTAACACACAATTTCCGTGACAGGACAGCATGACATAACGATGTTTAGAACACTAACCCTAGATATTTACTACTAAACGGTTATTTAAACCTAAAACTGTGCAGACAATGGGCCAGTTTATAATAAGACAAAAAGCCTCTAAGCGCATATGTTCAGTGCAATAGACGCAGAAACTGCATGGTGAGGTCTCTAAAATGTGTTTTATTGGCAATGTTTTTGGACAAAATTAAAGTACTCACTTTCTGCTTAGCTTCTAGGAAAAGTGTGGAAATCATCTCATAAACAGCTAAAATGAAGACTATTTTACCATGCCCTCACGTACCAAACATTGCGCTGCCGGGGCCAAGCAGCGTGCAGTATTTGCAACTTGGAACAGTCTATACAATCCTTGCATTCTGTACAATTTGATAAAATCCACTTTATTTTAGGGCTGGAAATCTTGCCTAGGTGCTAACCTTTCTAATTTGAAAAGTGTGTGTTTTTAATTTGTTCAGGCTTCGGTGCCACTCCCAACCAGTCTGCCAGTCTGTTTGCAAACAAAGGAACAACAGGTTTTGGGGGTCTAGGAGCTGGCATTGGCACAGGGCTTGGTACAGGATTTGGGGCAACCAATACTGGCACATCATTGTTTGGCGCTGCTAGTAAACCTACCACTCTAGGTGGACTTGGTGGATTTGGAACAACATGTGAGTATTTTGTTAAATTGCTTTTGTTAAGCACAGTAAGTACAGTAAGCTCTGTGAATTTGGCTTGTTAACTACACTTCTATCCAGTTCCATGATTCTCATCATTGAACCCAAATATCGACACTCCTGGAGTGACAGGTCTTTTTCTTTAGCTGCGCAAATATCTGATTGAAGCCCTGTAAGGAAAGTGCCCCTTTTTAAATGACTGACAGAGTCCAAGTGCAAGCCTTGGTTTTGAACACGGGTATAGACAATTGCACTAGTTTTTCCCAAGATTCCATGCTTAGTATGGGGTTTGTGGCCGTGCAGATAAGAGCACCGAACTTAAGCTCTGGTGTTTGTGTTCAGCAGAGTGTGGGTTCGAATCCTGGTCGTGACACCTGTGTCAATGAGCAAGACACTTAACTATACTGCTTCTCTCCACCTGTAATGGGTACCTGTAAGCGCGGAGATGGTTCATGTAAATGATTAGCTTGAAATACTGAAACTCGCAGCACCGTCTGTATACTCCCCAGGGAGCTGAGATGGTTTAAGGAATGAATTTAGGCCCAGTGACCAGGGGTAATAATGTTGGAAGCACGTTGAGACGCCCTTCGGGTGTTTAAAGCGCTATATAAGAAATGTTTTTTTCTTATAATAGTATTTTTAAGATACATTGCAGCAGAATATTTCAAGATGGTGTTTGGCTGTTACCCTTCTTTGCAATTAAGAGTTAGAACGCTTAGTTGTTTTGTTTTTAGCGACTGGTCTAGGTGGTGGATTTGGAACTGGGACTGGCTTGAACCTAGGAGGAGCAACTACAGGGCTGGGAAAGTAAGTTAAATCCTTCACTTAGTAAAAAGTGTATCAATACCACAATAGTTTGGCCATGGCATAGGGTTTCTTGCTATATCAATGGAGACTAAAATGTACAGTCACTGTATGAAGATAGTTTGCTATAATACCTAATTCCTAAATACTTCAGACAGTTTCGCTAATTCTGTTGGTGGAGAGCGCATGTTTAAATAAGGGAGTAAAAGGTAAGCGACGAGTTCATAAACGGCCGTTTGAAACTGGCAGGGTCGTGGCCGTGCGCTAAAGGCCCGAGCCAACCCTGCAAGTTTTTTAACGGCAGTTTAAGAACGAGTCACTACTTTTTTATTCAAATTCATAAATGCCTTTTTTGGTTAAAAGGCATAATAAAGTAGACTCTTATAAAACTTATCCGTTTTTAGACGTACTTGAGCTCTGTACGTGTGTTGCATTTTTATGACTGAGACAGTTTTCAGATATATGCAGAAACGTATTCGAAACAACCAGTTATAAACAGCTCCAGCTGATCAACCATTTAAACACCCCCACGTGAAGCGCTCTCAACCAATAGGAATAGCAAAACTGTCTGAGGTATTTATGAATGGTCTATAGAGACCAGCTGGAGCTGTTTATAACTGGCTGGCTTCTGCGTGTCAGGCGCCAAGCTCATGTACGCCAATTTTGTTGTGCGTAATCCATTTCTAAACGCGCGTACACACAACCCATTGCGCACCAAACATTTTTACTGACTCGGGAAGTACCGAGTATACAGTGCTTACACATATCTGTGTTAGAGTAAAACCAAAATGAATATTCGTTGTCCCCGATGCAAATTTAACTGGAGGTTATTTTCTGTGATTGTATTACGTTTCAGTGCCACAGCCAATCTGACGGTTCAGGATGCACAGGCTCAGCAGCAACTTTTAGCAATCTTTAACTCGCCATTCGGAGATAATCCTCTCTTCAGAAACAGACTCACAGTAAGTAGGATTTGAAACTTTGCATGGTGGAAACACAATATTATTAGTAAAGGTTTGTGGTGACATCATGTAATGATAATTTCTAAATGAGTTGGGGTGGTTCTGAAAAGAACTGTTGGTTTCAACTCAATGTTTAGATTAGTATGCTCTGAGCGTCTTCTGGAGAAAGCTGGACGCTGATGTCGATCAGAGCATACTGATCGAAACATTGAGTTGAAACCAACGGTTCTTTTCAGAACCACCCCAACTCATTTAGAGTTAAATTGTAATAAGGGCGCACTCCTGGAGTCGCCGCCATCACCTGTTCTCTTTCAATTCTCTTTCAATCGCTGCTCTTCTCAGCTCTCCTACACTTCTACCGCTCCACTTTGTCAGCTGTCACATTGTAAATGAAAATACCTCAATAGTTAATGTTTCTTTGTGTCATAATAAACTTGTTGACCCACTTACAGGGCTAGATAGCTGAGTTGGTAAAGTTACAGGATCAAATCCTTATGTAGTCAACTCTAAATGAATTCATTTTGATTTTACCCATACACCGATGTGTGTTAGCACTGTATACTCGGTACTTTCCTGAGTTCTGTGAAAAAAATCACAGGCAGTGGGATTCAAACCCGCGACCTTTGCAATTCTAGAGCAGTGTCTTACCAACTAGACCATCGAAGTTGCCTGGTAGCCAGAGGCAGTTCAAGTCCTATGTTTTAGCAGCGGGTACTGCAAACGATCGCATCAGGGATTCTTTATCCCCAAGGCAAATTTAACATCTATCCATCCATTTTATTTGTGCATTTTTCCCATCAGGATTCTGATAAAAGAGAGGATATATTGAAACCAACAAGTAAAGCTGCTCAGAAAGCACTTAGCTCACCTCTTCAACACAAGGTAATGCTATAGGTCTTTTTCCCAATGCATTACAAATCCCATGCTGAGTGTAGACACATCATGGAACTATTCTCTCTGTCAGTTTGAGATTCAAACTATAATAATATCCAAGTTTTATGTAGCTCATGTATCTACCAACAAGGTACTCAAGGCGCTGAGTATATTTAATTATACAGAAAGATTGAAGTTATGCATTCTGAGACCGAATTCAACGGCGCATTCAGCAGCTACAGCATGTAATACCAGGGGGAACCCCTTCTCTTTTCAATAAGTTCACTGGGTTCTTTTACATGCTTTACACAACACATCATAGGACTAATGACTTAACGTCCCATCCAAAGGATGATGCAATGGTTAAGTGTCTGGCTTAAGGACACGTCGTGTCACGGCTGGGGATTCAAACCCACACTCTGCTGATCAGAAACACCAGAGTTAGAATTTGGTGCTCTTAATTGCTCGGCTATGACACTTTCACAGCACTAATTTATATTTATATTTATATATTTATTGACCAAACCAACAGCGGACGAGTCGCCAATTACAGGAAAGGATAAAAAACAATTAGAAATATTCATATAGCCTATATAAAACCAATCTGATATGTACAAAGTTAACAATTAAAATAGAATCATCTTAGGAAAGAAAATTAAAGCATACATTGAAGATTAAAATAAAAATAAAATAGGGAACAGAAAAAGAACTGAAAATATATTTAAAATAAATTTTAAAAGCAAAAGCCTACATTAAATTACAAAATAGAATGAATGATAAAAGACACGGGAAATAAATTTAAAATCAAATAAAATATAAACAACAATATAAACAAATCGATGTAAACAATATCGGATAAAATAGAACAAATCATTGTAAATACATGTAAACATTAGTTACTGGAAGAGGATATGGCACGCAAAACCTGACCACGAAAGGAATTAAGAGAAGGGGCTCCGAACACATCACAAGAACCATGGATACTATTATATGTGGAGGAAATCCTTGACAAAAAGCCGCGCTTTGTCACACCTACTCGATTCCTTGGCACATATAAGATGTGTTTAATAGACTGTCTAGTATTACGGTTAGGTACATGTAGGCCAAAGGGGTTGAACTCAGTGTTGTTAAAATGATTGTGGTAAGATTTGTAGAGAAATAGTCATTCAAAACTCTTCTCTGTCTAAGGGGTGGAAGTCTGTACATTTTACATAGGTCAAGATAATCCAAGTTATAAACAGTGCCATTGTTTAGTGTCCTGTGAATACATTTGAGAAAACGAAACTGAACTCCCTCTAGTCTATGTGCTTGATGGGCTGTAAGAGTTAAATACAATAGTACAAAATTCAAGATTAGGTCTGATGAGAGAACAAAACAAGATACGTAAAACATGCTCATTCTTTAAGGAGCGAAAGTTACGCCATACTTAACCACTCATGCGATTGGCTTTTTTGATAATAGTATTAACATGCGAAATGAAAGTGAGTCTGCTGTCAATAAAAATACCAAGATCTTTCTGGACATCAACACGAGTAAGAATATTATCACCTAAGGTATAATCAAATTTGACAGGCTTCTTCTTAAGAGTCAGGGTTAAAATGCTACATTTGTTTAACGTTAAGAAATAGACGCCATGTTTTAGACCAGTCAAGAATTCTATCTAAGTCAGCCTGCAAAGAAATAGTATCGGCTGTGCAACCAATCTGACGAAAAACCTTTAGATCATCAGCATAAAGTAAACATTTATTACTTAAACATTCAGGAAGATCGTTAGTAAATAATGTAAATAAGAGAGGTCCTAGAATTGAACCCTGTGGAATTCCAGAGGGCACTGTTTTCCATTCGGAAGAAAAACCATCCACAACTACTCTATGTTTTCTGCCAGTTAGATAACTTTGTAACAAAATTAATTCATTTGGATGAATATTGTAGGAGTTCAGTTTGTACAAAAGAAAATCATGGTTGACTCGATCAAATGCCTTGGAAAAATCAGTATAAATAACATCTAACTGCTCTCTCTGATCAACAGCACGGTATGCCTCCAGTAAAAGTGAAGTAAGGTTAGTGGAACAATCCCTTCCAGAGACAAAACCGTGCTGTTGCTCAGAAATCGCAGGTCGAACATGGGAAAAAATCTGCTCACATAGTATTTTTTCATAAACCTTGGCTACCTGAGGGATTAATGAAATTGGCCTGTAGTTAGAGACACATGACTTTTTACAAGCCTTATGGATAGGAACAAGGTTAGCAGTTTTCCAACTTGAAGGAAAGCATCCCTCCTTGGATGCTCTTGTGAAAATATACGATAAAGGACCACACAGGGCACCAGCACAGGAATTAAAAACAAAACCTGATACATTATCTGATCCACTAGCTTTAGAACAGTCAATATTGTTTAACTTTTGTAGAACACGGATTCAATTATTTGGATAGCAGGCATGGCATTCAAGTTAGCAGACTGAAGAGTAGGCATAGTCTCCGTTGCATCAGATTCATCAGGTGGTGGAAGACAGACTGGAAAAAGTCCATAAAAAGAGCCGCTTTGCTAGACAAATCAGTAGCTTCTAGACCTGAGGTTTTATGACGTTTATTTTACTGTGGTTACATTGTGGAAGTGTCGTGGCCGAGCGGTTAAGAGCACCATATTCAAATTCTTGTGTTTCTGATCAGCAGAGTGTGGGTTCGAGTCCCAGTCATGACACCTGTGTTCTTAAGCAAGAGAAGGGTTTGCCCCGGTGTTCCTGATTTGATTGGCAGCATGTTGCCCCACAGCATCTCGTACACCATTACATGGTGCTAAGTAAAAAGAATAGATCTCATAATTCAAACATAGTCCCATATACCTTGCAGGATATACTGTATGTTAAAAGCGCCTTGAGCATCACTGAGTGACGAATATGTGTGCTATATATAAGGCACTATTATTATTTATTATGGTAACAAAACTCTGAAAGTGACTTATGTTTTCCTGAAGTAAACTTGTGTTTTTGGCTGATAACGACCCTTTTTATTTGCACAGGTATCATCAAGACCCTCTGCTAAGCTTCGTCCTAAGCCTCTAATTCAAGGTGTCTCTCATAAGGTATTGATCAGGATTCCTTTATGGCAAATAATGAAACCTGTACACCAATCCGGGCGTGCAAGTGTTGGGCACTGCGCGCCACTGCTGCGGTGTACTTGTGCCTATTCTTGTGTACAAAGACATGAGGAAAGCATGTTCCTTTTCACTCTCTATGGAAATTGGATGTTTTCCTCAATGACTTACACAATTTCCTAGACAGAACATCATGATATATCGTTGTAGATTTCTGACCACAACTAAATAGAAACCAAATCATCTTGAAACTGGTGCTTGACTGAGGTGAGTTAGGGGTCAAAGACATGGAAACTGAATAATAGTTGCTAAAATGCGTTGCATCGGCAAGGTATTTTGTCAGAGTTTCAGTATTTTACTTTCTGCTTAATTTTAAAACATTAATCGAGAGTGTAGTACATCGCTATATATTGCAGCCATATCTGGGACATTGCATAGATTGTTGAGGAAAACATTCAATTCCCATAAAAAGTGAAAAGGAAAACAATTTTCTCGTGTCTTTGTGCATAGAACTAGGCATGGCCCACGGCACCCAGCAATTGCACGCCTGTATTGGTGTATAAAGACAGGATAATATTTGTTCCGTTTCTGAGAAAGGAAAAGATCTCAATTTTATCTCTTACTATTGTTGCTCTTAAAGGGTTTGGGTAGTTTTTGTATGACACAAACCACGAACATCCAGATATTTACATTAAACTTACATGGTTTGTAGATGATAATGATAGTAAAAAGCTTCCCTTCAAATATTACTTGCTGAGGTGCTGTAGTTTTTTTAAGAAATAAGTAAAACAAATAAACAACAGTTATTTAGCATGTCGATAGATTTACGCGACTCTCTTGAAAACATTTCTCTATGATTTTCACTTTTTATCTTACAATTTTGACGACTCATGAAGCTGAAATTTTGACAGGTAAATTATATCACGTACATCTTCATTCACAGTGATTAGGGATTCATGTCATGGCCAAAAACTTGTGTACAAAAGATACAAAACCCTTCAAAGGCAGTGGGCACTTCATGTATGTTTTTTTTTATATAATGACAATCCCAATCCATTTCAAAAGAATAATATATAAGCACACAAAATAAAAAAAATTGACGCAGGTGAATCATCTAAGCACCTGTGAATCACACATCATCAAAGCACCATACATTCTCGGGTAATCACGCAAAATGTCGCGTGGGTAGTGCAAGTTTAGCGCGCCGCGCTCCACGCGTGGGCCACACCGTTGGTGGTCTTCGACCAAAGAAAATGGGGACCCAGACTTCTAAAAGGTTCAAGAACATTGTCTGGACTTAAACCAATCAAAACTCAAGCAAACCAATGCAAACTTCCAATCACAGACACAAGTTGCCGACACCTAATCACAGACACAAGATGCCGACACCTAATCACAGACACAAGATGCCGACACCTAATCACAGACACAAGATGCCGACACCTAATCACAGACACAAGATGCCGACACCTAATCACAGACACAAGATGCCACGTTACAAAGTAATCAACTATGTACATGTACATGTATGGCGCCGGTAAATCAGGCATCATCAAAGCACGTACATTCTCGGGAAATCACGCAAAATGTCGCGTGGGTACTGCCAGTTTAGTGCATGGCGCTCCACGCGTGGGCGTCGCGCAGATGGTATTGGACCAAAGAAAATATGGCGACGACGCAGACTTCTCAAAGGTTGAACCAAGTTGAACATTGTCTTGGCTTATAACCAATCACAACTCAAGCAATGCCAACTTCCAATCACAGCCACAAGTTGCCAACACCTAATCACAGACACAAGATGCCGACACCTAATTACAGACACAAGATGCCGACAGCGCCTGTCATTTAGTTTCACAACAATGAAAATACACATTGAGTCTATTTTTTTTCATAATCAGACCCCCAACTTCATTTTAAAAGACCATTATTTAAACACCCAAAATAATCAACTACACATGTATAGCGCCGGTGAATCACGCAACATCAAAGCATCCTTCAATCTCAGTAATAACGGTGAATTACACAACATCAAAGCAACCTTCAATCTCAGTAATAACGGTGAATTACACAACATCAAAGCATCTTTCAATCTCAGTAATAACGGTGAATTACACAACATCAAAGCAACCTTCAATCTCAGTAATAACGGTGAATTACACAACATCAAAGCAACCTTCAATCTCAGTAATAACGGTGAATTACACAACATCAAAGCAACCTTCAATCTCAGTAATAACGGTGAATTACACTCCATCAAAGCAACCTTCATTATAGGGATAATCATGGGAATTGAGCGACATCAAAGCACTATTCATTCTCTAGTAATCACGCAAAATGTCACGTGGGTTTTGCAAGTGTAGCGCGTGGCACTCCACGCGTGAGTCACGCGTTAATATACCGACGGCTATTTGCCTTTTTTTTGAAGACATGTTATCGCGCCAACCTCCACGCCCGTTTGCGCGCTAAATTTATCGCACGGCGTCTAGTTATTTTCAATCGGTACTGTATTGGTAATTACTCAAAATTATTATCATCATAAAACCTTACTTGATTACGAGTTATGGGGAGAGGTTGATGGTATAAAACATTGTGAGAAACAGCTCTCTCTGAAGTGACGTAGTTTTCGAGAAAGAAGTAATTTTCCACGAATTTGATTTCGAGACCTCAAGTTTAGAATTTGAGGTCTCCAAATCAAGCATCAGAAAGCACACAACTTCGTGACACAAGTTTTTTTTTCTTTCATTGTTATCTCCCAAATTTCTTTCATTATTATCTCGCAAATTCGATGACCGATTGAGCTCAAATTTTCACAGGTTTGTTATTTTATGCATATGTTGAGATACACCAACTGTGAAGACAAGTCTTTGACAGTTACCAATAGTGTCCACAGTCTTTAAAGACACAAAAACAGCAACAATCACACTGTGGGTATTTCTAAAATATTAACCGAATTGGCAATATCCTCCTCTTGGCAATACACAGGCAACCAGTTCCAGGCAATCTCCAAGACGATGGAGCATTCTCATCTGAATGTTCACATATCTTTCTTGTGGATCGTGAGACATTGTTTGTAAAATGACTCGTGTGCTACTATGATCCTTTAGAGTGTACTGCAGTTGGTTGCCTCCAAGTTGCCTGTAAAAGTTGCCTTGTGTTACAAGGCACTAAGATTGAAGTCTTTCCCATAGTGTACATAAAATACTGTAGGTTGTTCAACAATTCAAACCAAGGGAGGAAAACCGGATGGTCTGGAAAACCCTCGTGGCACAGCAGAGAACCAACGCACAACTCAACTCAGATGGCCCCGGCCAGGTATTGAACCAGGGTCACCTTGGTGAGAGACGCGCGCTTTACACACAAGCAAACCATATTAAATCAAACCAACCCAATCGATTTGCTTGATAATATCCTCGGTACTTCCTTCTTTCCTTGCAGTCAAAGCTGTTTGATGGGCTAGATGATGAGGACCTGACTCTTAATACTGAGATGTTTGTACCAAGGAGGAGTGTCAAGAAACTTGTCATTAAGAAGAAAGACGATGTAAGTAGAGAGTTCTTCTTTGGATGTTCCTACTGTTACAGACCGTATCGAATAACCCCTTTGTTGCGATGAAAGTGGCCATATTGTAGGGCAGGCCGTATGCGCGTCTCAACGTGTAAATCAATGAAGCACGCATTGTTCCCAGTTTGATTTCTATGGTACTCGCACCATACCCACACGCACAAGCTCACAGACGCCATGTTTTAAAGCCATTGGACCCTTTCGGTACAGAAAAAAAAAAAAAAGTTCACAGATTTACAAATAATTTACAGGGTTTACAGAAGGTAATGGTGAAAGACTTCTCTTGAAATATTAGTCCATGAAATGCTTTGCTTTTTGAAAAAACGGTAAAACAATATAAATTCTCGTTAACGAGAATTACGGATTTGTTATAAACACATGTCATGACACGGCGAAACGCGCGAAAACAGGAGTGGGTTTTCCCGTTATTTTCTCCCGACTCCGATGTCCGATTGAGCCTAAATTTTCACAGGTTTGTTATTTTATGTGTAAGTTGTGATACACGAAGTGTGGGACTTGGACAATACTGTTTACCGAAAGTGTATAATGGCTTTAAGGTAGGTATTTGAACGGTGAGATTATATTGGATACGGTCTATAGTCACGCCTCCAGGCTTGGGGAATATTCTGTTACATCTCACTAGGAGTGCAATTTTGCGGTCGTAACTAATAACTATTTCGGTTGAACTTGACATTGGTTGGTTGTTCACTGATCATCGAAACATTAATTGGTTACAGCCAGCTGGTATTCTGCTCATTTTTGTTTAAGACAACTGTTAAGCACTCTTTGAGAGTTTTCCAGACAATCCGGTTTTCCTCCCTCGGGAAAAATCAAACCCTTTCGATCTCTGGCTGTGCTCCGTGGTCATAATGGGTTGATAAGGCTTGCTGCCAAAGGCGCCCTTGCATGCCTGCTTCTAGAACACATAGCGGCGTCCTTCGCAATTAAGCTCTTAGCTGCTAGTAAGGATGATTAGCCTCCCAATTTCTTCTTATTATTATTACTTTGTTTCGTTTTAATAGAAATCCATGGAGGAGGATCATCTGTTGAATTCCAGTCGCTCTTTGGCACAAGAAGAGACTCTTCTATCCCCACTGCCAACTTATCCGAGCAACCCTTCCTCAAAACCATCTCCAAACCAGTAAGTTGTAGTGTTAAGTTCATCATCAAATAATATACAAATTATCAGTGGTGCAATGGTGCTAATACTTTCATGAGTTGAAAGATGGAATGTTCTTTTCAATGAGGCATGTCATGGCCTAGCTGTTAAGAGCACTGGATTCAAACTCTGGTGTTTCTGATCACCAGAGTGTGAGGTTCGAGCAAGACACTTAACCACAATGCTTTGTCCTTTGGATGGGATGTAAAGCTGTTGGTCCAATGTGTTGTGTAATGCACATAAAAGAATCCAATGCACTTATTGAAAAGAGAAGGGGTTCGCCCTGGTGTTCCTGGTTTGATTGGCTGCATATTGCGCCACAGCACCTTGTAAACCATTACATGGTGCTATGGTAAAGAAGTAGATCTCATAGTTCAAACATAGTCCCTCATACCTTGCAGGATAATACTGCCGTGAGCCTCACTGAGTGACAGATATGTAAGAAGCCACTTTAATTAAACAAAGTTGTAAACCAAGTTGTTATTTGTATAACCCTTTGTACATGTTGTTAATGTGCTCCTGCTAGTTGGGTAGGTCACATTGCAATAAGTTACTGTTTCTAGGTTGCAAGATTGCTCGATTATTTCCTATTTAGTAAAGGTTTGCGGTAACACCATGTAATGATAATCTCTGAATGAGTTGGGGTTGTTCTGAAAAGAACCGTTGGTTTCAACTCGACGTTTCAATCAGTATGTTCTGATTGTCTGCTGGAGAAAGCTGGACTCTGATGCTACATGCTGCTTAATTACTGTGGATGGGGATTATTTCCTGCTATATGTATTCCTTTGTACAAGCAGCTCTTAACCCAACCAGTTAAACCTTTGCATATTTGTATTTTGTAGGAGACAGGGTTCTCTGGACAATGAGGAAGTATTAGAAACACCTGGAGGTCCCAGACTATTCTCCAAACCCCAGTCACATCAAAATGATATCCCGACAACATCAAGGTATGTTATTTGTTTAAATCCCACCTGAGTAATATGCCATGCCATGCCTGTGATATTTTTTCATATGACTCGGGGAAAGTACTGAGTATACAGTACTACCACAAATCGATGTATGGCTAAGAACCAAAATTAATAGTATGTTGTTTGTGTTTTACTCAATGCAACAATTTGTGGAGTCTCTCTAGTTCTGTCCCAAAAAATCCACAGGCTTATCGGATGGGATTTGAACCCATGACTGTTGCCATTCTAGAGCAGATGTCTCACCACTAGACCACAACTACTATTAAAAAACATTCAGAAAATAAAAAAACCCAATGTCTATGGAATGTAACTGAAATGTTTTTAAAAAAAAGATGAGTTTTCAGGGTTGTTTTGAACGTGTATTGTTTTCTTGTTATGACCAAAAACCCAAATTTAACATCCATTTAAATCGTTGCAGTCCCACTGCTAAAATATAGGATTGGAACTGCCTCTAGCTACCAGGCAATCGCGGTAGTCTAGTTGGTAAGACACAATTGTACCCGAGTAATATGCCTCGGGGACTCTGGGGGAAAGCACTGAGTATACAGTGCTTACACACATCTGTGTATATGGGTTAAACCAAAATTAATACAAATAAGCAGGATCAACCTCTGAGAACCAAATGGATTGTCTACTAAAGATTGTGTGATAAGGCTGAATGTTTTGTTGATTTCAGTCCACGGAAGCAAGAGGATCCAGACTGCACCATCACTGACCTGAACGTCCAATCCAAACCTTCCAGTAAGGTCAACTCTAGTGAGCTATCCTCCACCAGTGATCTAGACCACTCCTCCCTGCCAGATATCCAAGACGATCAGGAGAATACTCCTCCACCTAACCCTGCTGGTGTTACATTGAGACGATCAGGGTACTATACCATCCCACCCCTTGAGGACCTGGGCTCATTGATGGGTGAGAATGGAGAGTGTTATGTGGAGGATCTGACCATCGGACGCAGTGGATATGGAAGCGTTTTCTTCCCTGGATTTACTGATATTGCTGGACTGAATCTAGATGAGATAGGTGGGTACAAAATAAACAATGGAGATGACCAGCTGTCGTTTTCACCAAACTCTTCCTAACTAACATGTAGGATTAATCTTACGACTTAGGATGAGTTCGGTTCCGTATCTATAGACGTTAGGACACATTGAACCCATCCTAACTTAGGACAGGTTACTTGTCCGAACTCGAGATAGGATTAATCCAAGCACTTTGTAAAATCGGCTGCAGGGCCCAATTTCATAGAGCTGCTTAAGTGCATAAAGTAGCTAAGCATAACAAAATTATGCTTACCATAATAAGGTTTCCACCCGATCTGCCATGTCATGCACAATTTGTGCCAGGTATCCTGCTCATTCCTGCTTAGCAGACCATTGTTATGCAATATTTGTGCCAGGTATTCTGCTCATTCCTGCTTAGCAGACCATTGTTATGCACTATTTGTGCCAGGTATCCTGCTCATTCCTGCTTAGCAGACCATTGTTATGCAATATTTGTGCCAGGTATCCTGCTCATTCCTGCTTAGCAGACCATTGTTATGCAATATTTGTGCCAGGTATTCTGCTCATTCCTGCTTAGCAGACCATTGTTATGCAATATTTGTGCCAGGTATTCTGCTCATTCCTGCTTAGCAGACCATTGTTATGCAATATTTGTGCCAGGTATTCTGCTCATTCCTGCTTAGCAGACCATTGTTATGCAATATTTGTGCCAGGTATTCTGCTCATTCCTGCTTAGCAGACCATTGTTATGCAATATTTGTGCCAGGTATTCTGCTCATTCCTGCTTAGCAGACCATTGTTATGCAATATTTGTGCCAGGTATTCTGCTCATTCCTGCTTAGCAGACCATTGTTATGCAATATTTGTGCCAGGTATTCTGCTCATTCCTGCTTAGCAGACCATTGTTATGCAATATTTGTGCCAGGTATCCTGCTCATTCCTGCTTAGCAGACCATTGTTATGCACTATTTGTGCCAGGTATTCTGCTCATTCCTGCTTAGCAGACCATTGTTATGCAATATTTGTGCCAGGTATCCTGCTCATTCCTGCTTAGCAGACCATTGTTATGCACTATTTTTGCCAGGTATTCTGCTCATTCCTGCTTAGCAGACCATTGTTATGCACTATTTGTGCCAGGTATTCTGCTCATTCCTGCTTAGCAGACCATTGTTATGCAATATTTTTGCCAGGTATCCTGCTCATTCCTGCTTAGCAGACCATTGTTATGCAATATTTGTGCCAGGTATTCTGCTCATTCCTGCTTAGCAGACCATTGTTATGCAATATTTGTGCCAGGTATTCTGCTCATTCCTGCTTAGCAGACCATTGTTATGCAATATTTGTGCCAGGTATTCTGCTCATTCCTGCTTAGCAGACCATTGTTATGCAATATTTGTGCCAGGTATTCTGCTCATTCCTGCTTAGCAGACCATTGTTATGCAATATTTGTGCCAGGTATCCTGCTCATTCCTGCTTAGCAGACCATTGTTATGCACTATTTGTGCCAGGTATTCTGCTCATTCCTGCTTAGCAGACCATTGTTATGCAATATTTGTGCCAGGTATCCTGCTCATTCCTGCTTAGCAGACCATTGTTATGCACTATTTTTGCCAGGTATTCTGCTCATTCCTGCTTAGCAGACCATTGTTATGCACTATTTGTGCCAGGTATTCTGCTCATTCCTGCTTAGCAGACCATTGTTATGCAATATTTTTGCCAGGTATCCTGCTCATTCCTGCTTAGCAGACCATTGTTATGCAATATTTGTGCCAGGTATTCTGCTCATTCCTGCTTAGCAGACCATTGTTATGCAATATTTGTGCCAGGTATCCTGCTCATTCCTGCTTAGCAGACCATTGTTATGCAATATTTGTGCCAGGTATTCTGCTCATTCCTGCTTAGCAGACCATTGTTATGCACTATTTTCTGCTTAAGCAGCTCTATGAACTTGGGCCCTGCCTTGTAAGTTGTGGCGCTTCATGGCCTATAGCGGTTGTTGGTATAAATTCTGTTAAAGGCAGTGGACACTATTGGTAATTATTCAAAATAATTATCATCATTAAAACTTTCTTGATTACGAGTAATTGGGAGAGGTTGATAGTATAAAACATTGTGTAAAACAGCTCCTTTTGAAGTGACGTAGTTTTTGAGAAAGAAGTAATTTTCCACGAATTTTATTTCGAGACCTCAAGTTTAGAATTTGAGGTCTCGAAATCAAGCATCAGAAAGCACACAACATCGTGTGTTTTTTCTTTCATTTTTATCTCGCAACTTCGATGACCGATTGGGCTGAAATTTTCACAGGCTTGTTATTTATGCATATGTTGAGATACACCAACTGTGAAGACTAGTCTTTGACAATTACCAATAGTGTCCACTGTCTTCAAATAAAATACTTGATGGTCACTTACAAATCATGTTACCCTAGAGGGCCCTCTGAGCAAAGTTTACAATTTAAATATATATATATATTTTTGTTCAAAATTTAGTTTGATCAGGAAAATGAAATGATGCCTTCGCATCCAATTAAGCCGGCCAGTATGTATTATAAAACATTGCATTCTGGTGGTGTAGTGGTGCGTACAGTAAACCAAACTAGTGTAGTTCACCTCTGTGTCTTTAACTCAAGACATTGAATCTCTACACTAGTCTTACAGACGTCTCATTTCTTTTATTCTGCAATTTATACTTGGTTAATTACAGCCATGGTTTTATTGGTTTGTGAAAACAGATGGGAACTAAAGTTGTCCATTTATGTGGCGTGTCATGAGCATTTAACTGAATACCTTAAAATGAATTAATGATAAACAAGGAAAAATTTTACAGTGCAGTTAGTTACGATCCTATAAGCTAAAGTAGTAGTCCCGCCAGTTTTCTATACCTTCCGCCCTGGGTAAAAGCAGTACGGTTCTTCACTGAACTGAGGAGTCTCCCGAACATCTGATAAATCTACTCCACGGTAGTAGAATAAAGACAGTTCTCTAAGAACAAACAATACCTGGCAAGTAGACACACACATGGTGTTACCGCAAACCAAATGTATAAGGAAAATTTAATTTCAAGGAATAGATATATTCGATACAGAAATCATGATTTAAACTCGCACAATGTTTTTTTGTCATAGTCTTGTATCGTGACTAGAATTGTTATAATTGTTTCTAATTTCAGTTCATTTTCGACGTAAGGAGATTACGGTCTACCCAGATGACACTACCAAGCCAGATGTGGGTCAAGGGCTGAATAAGAAAGCAGAAGTAACACTGGATCGCACCTGGCCAACTGATAAGACTTCCCGCAAAGCTATTACAGTAAGGACACAGTCCTGGTCCCAAATTCATAGAAAATACTGCGTAAAACATCCCTGCTTAGCAATAACCAGCAGAACACCAGTCAAAGCTTGTACATGTGGCGTGGTATTAACCAGCAGAACACCAGTCAAAGCTTGTACATGTGGCGTGGTATTAACCAGCAGAACACCAGTCAAAGCTTGTACATGTGGCGTGGTATTAACCAGCAGAACACCAGTCAAAGCTTGTACATGTGGCGTGGTATTAACCAGCAGAACACCAGTCAAAGCTTGTACATGTGGCATGGTATTAACCAGCAGAACACCAGTCAAAGCTTGTACATGTGGCGTGGTATTAACCAGCAGAACACCAGTCAAAGCTTGTACATGTGGCGTGGTATTTTGACCGGTAACCTTATTCTGGTTAGCATAGTTTTGTTTTGCCTAGCTTATTTTTGTGCTTAAGCAGCTAGCTGAAATTCAGCCCTGGTCTTGATTGATAGATATTTAGATCTGTAAGGATGAAACTAAATTATATTCTTTATCCCCATTGCAAACTTTAACAACTAAATTATTGTGGTACCTGCTGGTTATGATTTGAACTCTCCCTAGCCATCGGGTAAGCTCGGTGGTCTAGTGGTCATGGGTTTGTGTTTTATGAAAAAGATGCTTACTGTCTAAAGTTCCTACAAGAAGATTCTTATTTAACAAAATTGTTACAATGAGCAATTGCTGCAGCACAGGCTGGGGTGTACCACGGTTGAGAATGAGCCTTGATCTGGTAGGTAGGAGACGGGATGTAAATGTCCATACCAAGGTTAATCCATTAGGATAACTCCTCTGCTGCCAAATCAGGACCAAGACTTAGTATCCAAGACCGTGGCACATCTGCGTGAAAACATCAAAAACCATCCCAGTCAGCCTTTCCAAACTGAAAAACAGTACGATGAAAAGGTTGGAATGTAGTTGTTGGAAAAGCGTATGAAAAGTAAGAGTGAGAAATTAACTCTTTCTCAAATACGTTACTTCAGAGGGAGCCGTTTCGCACAATGTTTTATACTATCAACAGCTCTCCATTGCTTGTTACCAAGTAAGTTTTTATGCTAACAGTTGTTTTGAGTAACTTACCAATAGTGTTCAGTGCTTTTAAGAATGGGTTTGTTTTTGTTGTTTGACAGGATACTGAGCGACTTACAGCTCTGAATTATGAGGAAAAGCTGGAGAAAGCTACAGCCAAGCTAGGCGCTAAGTTCATTGAATATCGACCCAAAACTGGATCATGGGTCTTCCTGGTAGGTTTATCAAAAAGAACATTTTGGTTTCTGGTAAAAAGGAATTTTTAAACTGATACTTCCTGTACATGTAAGCATTGAAGAATGGTGAATAAAGCCCATTTTACACAAGGTCTCAAAACAATGGTTGTTGAGGATGAAATTGATGTAATAAAATAGCAAATTTGCATCATGTGAAATGAATCCGTGTGATGAACCAGGATTATGACCTCACAAAATTGCATCCCTGTTTAGAATTTAAGATCAGTTTTATTAAACGGCGCACAGCTTGATAACAAAGTCCTAACCATTGCACAATGGTCACGCGTGCACAAACTGTGGCCTATTGTTAACAATAGTTCCTTAACAATAGTATCCCCAAACATGTAGCGGGTTACTCTCTTCTTTGAAAAAATCTGCACGCGTTGGGTGCAAGTTCTGTAGTAAACTGATGGGTTTTTCTGTCATGATTTGTGTGTATTTTGTGTAGGTCCAACATTTCTCCAAGTATGGACTGTCAGATAGCGATGAAGATGATGAAGCGCCCTCACAGGATCCAAAGAAACAGAAAACGCAGAAGGTGCGCATCAAGAATATCATGGTCAAAGTAGTTTAGTAGTTTTTAGCTTTCCTTTAAATACCAAAGAAGAAAAAAACACATGGTTAGCATCCTGCCTTTTTGAGTAAAGGGAGGAGGAGAAGGCCAGTTCCCGACACATTTTTAAAGACAACTGACTGACCAATTTGTAGAAATTAAATTTTGTTCATCTGAGATCGTTAAAATGTATCATTTGTTTAAATAAAACAATAAAAGGAGGTGGCCTCTTCAAAGGAAACAGGCGAGGACGCTAAACGTGTTTTTGTTGTTGCCCTATTTACTTGTGAGTTATCATATGCACCCAGAGCACAATGTAAAGTTATAAGGATGTCCACATAATTATATTCAAGTCATCATGAGTACTAGCCTTAACTTGGCATGCCTTGAACTTTGCTCTTGAAGGGACGCAGCAATTTTCCTCTGGTAAGGGGCACCTTAATGGCGTGTCATGGCCGAGAACCGGATTCAAGCTCTGGTGTTGATCAGCAGAGTGTGGGTTCGAATCCTGCTCATGATACTTGCCACGTTAAATTGGGGAGGTAATGCTTTCTGCTCTACCGGCCAGGCTTCGGACTGATGATACTCAAGCCTACATCCGTATGGACTGTAAAAGGGGTAACCCTGTTTCAGCCCTAGGAGTAGGTGGCAAAGGCCTCTGGCGACTTGCATAAAATAAAATAAAAACTGTTAAACCCAGTTTCCCTCTGTCTGTAATTTTGCATCATGCTGACTCATTAGTGCAATTCTCTCTCATGGTCAAACTTCTAAATGGAAACTGTGTTTTAATAAACCATGAATAATAATAAAAAAGTTTATAACTTGAAATTCAATGTTGTTGTTTTTTGCCTAACAGCAACCAGGACAAAAGCCAACAGGAGCAAAAAAAGTATCCACCAAGCCAGCGGTAAAACAGCCTCCTAAAGTGGGCCTGGATAGTCGTAGCCAGCCAATCAGAGAGCAGCAGGAGGAAGAGCCAATGGGAGATGATATTGATATGGAGATGCCTGGTGATTCACCAATCAGAGGGCTCGGTGGGTTCTATCTTAACGGACACGTAGAAGCAGCCGATGCTAACCAGCGGGGGTTGTCTAGTGATCAGGAGGAGCTGGAAGAGGGTCTTGATCATGCAGCGTCTTCACATCGTCTTGCTAATGTCTTAGGAATGAACTCTCATCGCTTGCAGGTCATGAAGGGCTCATTCTTTGCTGATGATGAACCCGTTGAATATGATTATGGTAGGATTGTAACTCATTAAATCATTCAGTTTCATCATGATGAACCGGTTGAATATGATTATGGTAGGATTGTAAATCATTAAATCATTCAGTCTCATGATGATGAACCGGTTGAATATGATTATGGTAGGATTGTAAATCATTAAATCATTCAGTCTCATGATGATGAACCGGTTGAATATGATTATGGTAGGATTGTAAATCATTAAATCATTCAGTTTCATGATGATGAACCGGTTGAATATGATTATGGTAGGATTGTAACTCATTAAATCATTCAGTTTCATGATGATGAACCGGTTGAATATGATTATGGTAGGATTGTAAATCATTAAATCATTCAGTCTCATGATGATGAACCGGTTGAATATGATTATGGTAGGATTGTAAATCATTAAATCATTCAGTTTCATGATGATGAACCGGTTGAATATGATTATGGTAGGATTGTAAATCATTAAATCATTCAGTCTCATGATGATGAACCGGTTGAATATGATTATGGTAGGATTGTAAATCATTAAATCATTCAGTCTCATGATGATGACAAATGCTTACTATTCAAAATAATATTCTTTATCCCCGATGCAAATTTAACATCTATTATATTGTTGCGGTACTCGCTGCAAAAACATAGGATTCGAACTGCCTCTAGCTACCAGGCAACCTTGGTTGTCTAGTTGGTAAGACACTGGTCTAGAATTGCAAGGGTCGTGGGTTCGAATCCCACCTGAGTAATGTGCCAGTGATTTTTTGTTCACATGACTCGGGGGGGGGGGGGGGAGTACTTAGTAAACAGTGCTAACACACATTGGTGTATGGGTAAAGAAACCCCCAAATTAAAGGCACTAGACACCTTTGGTAATTGTCAAAGACCAGTATTCTCACTTAAGTTCCATCAAGAAAATGAAATAATGCCTTCGCATCCAATTAAGCCGGCCAGTGTGTATTATAAAACATTGCATTCTGGTGGTGTAGTGGTGCGTACAGTAAACCAAACTAGTGTAGTTCACCTCTGTGTCTTTAACTCAAGACATTGAATCTCTACACTAGTCTTACAGATGTCTCATTTCTTATATTCTGCAACTGATACTTAAAGGCACTGGACACCTTTGGTAATTTGTCAAAGACCAGTCTTCTCACTTGGTGTATCTCAACATAAGCATCAAATTACAGCACTCCACACTGATGCTAAAAAAAAAAAGCTAAGTACCCGGATCTCAGACAAAAGTTTCAAATTTGACTAACGTGCGCGAAACAACCAAATTGTATGTTTACCCGCGACTAAATACACTACTAGTGCAGTACAGTGGTCGATGACGCAGTGATCACAAAGGTGGTGTGGCATGTTTGTCTGACAGCCGGGTAATTTTTTGGAGTCATTAGTGCAGGGTGTTATTAACAGTGCTACCCATTCAAGTTGTATAATAATAATAAATAAAAATAAAAGTATTAATTATCATTTAATAGAAAATGTTGTTTTTTGTTTTGTTCCTTTAGCTTTACGCTCAGCTCCATCCCAGCCTCGACCCTCGTTCTTTGACTCTCCATCTAGAGGATCCCCCATTCCTATAATGGAAGAGTCCTATCAAGAAAGAGGTAGGTAGCGCTATTGGATTTGACTGCATGCCAAACATTGGGTGCGTTATATTAGCTTCCTCGGGTCGACCCGGTCTGTCTCCGGTACGTTCAAATAGCTTTGAGGTCATTCCAGGGGCTCACCCTGTTCAGCCCCAATTGCCCTGCTTGTTGAACGGGTCACTTGGGGCTTGCCTGAGGTGCATGACGTCACCACGAGAGGGCGAGTGTGATCATTTGATAAGCTATTGTCAGCTGCTCACCCGACTGAGCAACGCGGAGTCGACATAGAGCTACATTGCATTCTGGTGGTGTAGTGGTGCGTACAGTAAACCAAACTAGTGTAGTTCACCTCCGTGTCTGTAACTCAAGACATTGAATCTCTACACTAGTCTTACAGACGTTCATTTCTTTTATTCTGCAACTGATACTTAATATTGTCAAAGACCAGTCTTCTCACTAGGTGTATTTCAACATAAGCACTCAGCTAAGTACCCGGATCTCAGACAAAAGTGTCAAATTTGACTAACGTGCGCGAAACAACTAAATTGTATGTTTACCTGCAACTGACTACACTACTAGTGCAGTTTAGCGCGTCGATGACACAGTGATCATGAAGGTGGTGTGGCATGTTTGTCTGACAGCCGGGTAATTTTCAGCCGGGCAACGTGGAGTCGACACAGGGAAGCTAATCGAACGCACCCATTAGTAAGATGCCATCGGGGTTTTAAAGGAGCTTTATCAATATAGGATTTGAGGCATTGCATGGCGAGGTATCCATATATATTTGGTTTGTGGTAACACCATGTGTGTATCTACTTGCCAGGTAGAGTTTGTTCTTTAGAGAACTGTCTTGCTTTGTATTCTACTACTGCGGTGTAGATTTTTCTACTTGTTAACTACTACCTGGACGGAAGGTAGAAAATCGGCCGAGTCTACTACTTTAGCTTTTAGTGGACCTTTTTTTAACTTCACTATCAATTGGTCTCAACATTTTGAGCAGTATCAACCCAAGTGCATAATTATTTCCGTAAAAATAGCCAACTTTCAGTCTTTTAGAATGTTTCAGAGTAGTTTAAATTGAGGCAATTACATAACTCTTTAGAAGGTGACGGCTGTCTGGGCCCAATTTCATAGAGCTACTTAAGCATAAAATATCGCTTAACATTTGTCTGCTATTGCACAACTAAGCAGGATACCAGTTACATTTTGTACGTATAAAATGTTAGTTTAGCTGGTAAGCATAATTTGGTTGTGCTTAATAGTTTTTTTTTGCAAAGCAGCTCTATGAAACTGGGCCCAGGTTTTGAAAGGTTGTGTAACTTATGATAAATTTTTGTTTCATGAGCATAGCCTTAAAGCACTTGTTTGATATACCACAGGATTGAATAGGAGCATGGGAGGTGGAGTGTTGTGGCCTCGTCCCATGGGTAGTCCAGCCAAATATCTGGCTGGTATGGGCCCTACAGCAGACGTCAGAGCTAGCCCCACACCTAGGGCTGTTAAGGATGAACTGCTTGACCCTTCAGACCATTATATGTCTGGTAAGTTGTTAATTGTTTATTTTTCCTTTCCAACTACTCTCAACATGACTACTTTAAAGGGTTTGTGTACATTTTTGCGTGATACAAACACAAATTCCACAGATTTACATTAAACTTACACGGTTTGAAGATAATGGTGGTAGAAAGCTTCCCTTAAAATATTACTTGCTGAGGTGCTGTATTTTTTAAAACATTAGTAAAACAATTTCATGAAAATATTTTTTGTGTCAGAAGACGAAAATTATTTTAGCATTGAAACCTGAAAACATTGCTCTGTGATTTTCACTTTTTTTCCTCTCAAAACGTTAATTTCTTATGAAGTTGAATTTTCAACAGGTAACTTAAATACATACATCTTGATTCACAGTGAGTAGGGATTCATGTCATGGCCAAAGACTTTATCTACAAAAGGTATCAAAACCTTTTGGAACAATTAAACAAACATTTCAACTAGGTTTCTAAAAACCTTTAGCAGTTTCTTTGATTTGTTGCCAGTCTTCAGTCTACAGTGAATCACTTTGATTAAGCATGAGGAGAGCTTCCAAAATTTCAAAATAATTGAGACTAGCATAAATATGAAAAGATCAAGTCAGGCTACAAAGACAAACACACAAGTAACAAAGATTTTTAAGAAAATAACTGCCATTACATTTCTTGTAAAACTCACCTTGGCCTGTAAGCTTACACTAAATACAATTTTGACATGAAAGTTGGTAAACAAAAGGAACATTTATTCAAAGTGTGTCTTATTTTTTCAAAGGTTTATTTGCTGCTCCTAAACAATACCCTGCCTTGACTGGTCCCCATCATTATCCAAGTGGAATGACCCAAGACCGACCATCTAGACTCGTTGGATCTCGCCCTCGTCAGACCATCTTACCACTCAAGCAGTCAGTGATATGTGGTAAGGTACCCTGCATAGCGGATGCTGGCTTGGTCATGAGTAGATCCTTCAGAGTGGGTTGGGGACCCAACTGGACTCTGGTGCATTCTGGAAAGGCTGTCGGACAACGCATGAGTGCTCTAGGTAAACACAAGTTTTATTGTCTTCTTATGTTATTATGTCTAGTACTTTACTCTCGGATGTTTGGATGTATTTTATTAGGGAATCAATGTGTGGTGAAGAGGTTTTCAACTAGTGGTTTAATCCCAACGAGGCCTGGTTCTTGATAATTTTACCGAGATAAAGTCGAGGTAAGTTATCAAGAACCAGGCCTCGGCAGGTTTAAACCTCTAGTTGAAAACCGATTTAACACACTTTGATTCCCATTCATAAATACCTTTTTGGTAAAAAAACATCAACACTTTTTTGTCAAAAAGTAAAATAAATTAAAAAAATTATTATAATTGTTCAATGATTTCTTTCAACACAACACCCCTCCAGCTATAAAATGGTAAAGCCCTCTGCCGCCCTCGGGTAAATAACTCCTTAAAAGGGAATTCTGTGCGCGTATCGCGTGATGTGGCACAACTGTTTCAGCCGTTGCTCTCGACCAATAGGAATGAAGAAACTGTCTTATAAGAACAGGTGCAAGCTCGCGTGTCACACCCATGTTTCAACACTTTTTACCGGTCGTAAGCAAAGGTTTATACACACCCACGTGACACGCTCTCCACCAATAGGAATAGCGAAACTGTCTGAGGTATTTATGAGTGTAGCTTAAATGCTAATTCATCCTTTTGGCTGCAAAGCTTGATTTTTAATAAACTAATAATAATAAAATAATGTCAAATAGGTAGAATGGGAACAAACAATTGATTGTAGTATTGTTAGTTTTATTATTCATAAATGCTCTAAACAGTTTCGCTATTCCAGTTGGTGGTGAGCTCGTCACATGGGGGTGTTTAAATTTGCAATATTAACACGGCCAGTTGTGTTTAAAAACAAGTGTGGCGCACAAGCTTTACACTTGGCGCTAATTTACGCTTATTCAATAAATACCTTAATAATCAATGTACAACTTTAAGTGTGTATGCCGGTGGTTGAGTGTTGTGTGCAATTTCGCGCTTTGTGACACAGTATGAGATCATGACAAGAATTGAAAAGAGACAACAAATTTTGGATAGCTTTTCCATCATTTTTACTTGTTTTAACAAAAAGGGCATTGATGAGTTTGTGATTAGGCACTATTGAAACAAAGGTCAGACCGCTGAGACTAATCTCAGCGCTCAATCACTGTAACCATCCTGTCTCTTCATCAGATATCAAGCAGGAACCAGCCACCTTTCCTCTCCTGACAGCTAAACAACCCAGCAAGTCATCCCTAGATGCAACCCCATTCACTATTACTGTAGAGAAGCTGAACCTAGCCCCTCATCTACTGGGTGCTGACAGCAAGATTCTGGTAAGGCACCAATCTTTATATATATTGCTAGTGTGTCCAAACATTAGAAATAATGTACAATATATTTTACTTGCAAATATGACCATGTAATGTATGACAAATGTGACAGGTATAAGTGAGACTTGAATTGTTTGAATATCATTTCCCAACTATTGTTAAATGCACTTGACACTATGGTAATTACTCTAAATAATTGTAAGCATAAAAACTTACATATAGTAGTTTTTGGGAAAGAAGTAATTTTTCACTCAAATAATAAAAGACTTCAGCTGAAGCCTTTTATTAGGCACCTGAAACAGTGAAAGCAAACAAATTTGTGCAACACTGATTTTTCTTTCATTATTCTATTGCGACTTTGATGACCTATTGAGTCCAAATTTTCACAGGTTTGTTATTTTATGCATACGTCGTGATACACCAAGTGAGAAGACTTGTCTTTGACAATTAGTATTACTGTCCAGTGCCTTTAAGCTACATAGCGTGCAGTATGATATCACAGTACACAAATGGAGACCGTTACATGTAAGTCTAGGCAAAGCTGATACAGCTGAAGCAACAAATTGCCAAGATGTAATGGATAGTCTCTACCAAACCATACCTAGTGTGGAGCCAAATAATCATTATTTTCAGAGGCCATACATTTGAGTACCTAATTACCATACTGGTTGCAATAGGTTTTTACTAACAAGAGGAAGTTTAATATTGTCTTGAATCTTCGCATCCAATTAAGCCGGCCAGTGTGTATTATAATACATTGCATTCTGGTGGTGTAGTGGTGCGTACAGTAAACCAAACTAGTGTAGTTCACCTCTGTGTCTTTAACTCAAGACATCGAATCTCTACACAGGTCTTACAGTCACTTGTCATAATCAAGAGCTGTATTATTAAAGCTGTGAATTGTTTCTGGTGTTTACATACTGATTGAATGATTTGACACTTATCCTAAGGGACTTGCACTGGCTACCAATTGAGACACAAATTCAATACAAGATCATGCTGCTTGTGTACTGATGGCTGAATTCCTGTGGTCCAACAAAACTTGACCAACCCACTGACCTTCCATAAAACATCTTATATCTTTCATTCCAGTTCGGACAAATCTGCATTATTCATTCCTAGAAGCAAACACAGTTGGGGTGACAATGCCTTTTCTGTTGCGTCCCCCCATGACATGGAACAGTCTTACTAACAACATCAGACAATCACCTACAATACATATTTTAAGACCTCACTCAAATCTCGCCTGTTTACAAGAGCTGACTGTGCGGTGCCATGAGCAATGATCATTGGAATATGGCGCCATATTGTTAGGATTGAATGATTGATTGATTGACTGATTGAATGATTGATTGATTGATTGATTGATTGATTGATTGATTGATTGATTGATTGATCGACTTTTAGGATCTTCATGAGCGATCCCTAGGAGTACAGCTTCATCACAGCGTCTGTTCTACTAGCCAGACATGCCCCGTGTTTGCCCCTAAGCCTGGGGTAGATTGTTTACATGACTTTGCTAAGACAGCCATGAAGGATTGCCAGGAAAGGCTGACTGCTGATGAGACTACCTTAGAACATGGCCAGCTGGTATGGAAACTCATGGTAGCACTCTGGGGACGCTTACCGGATGAAGATCAACAAGGTAAGCAATAGTTTAGGTCAACGTGTCAAAGGTTAAGAAAGACTACCTTAGAACATAGCCAGCTGGTATGGAAACTCATGGTAGCACTCTGGGGACGCTTACTGGATGAAGATCAACAAGGTAAGCAATAGTTTAGGTCAACGTGTCAAAGGTTAAGAAAGACTACCTTAGAACATAGCCAGCTGGTATGGAAACTCATGGTAGCACTCTGGGGACGCTTACTGGATGAAGATCAACAAGGTAAGCAACAGTTTAGGTCAACGTGTCAAAGGTTAAGAAAGACTACCTTAGAACATAGCCAGCTGGTATGGAAACTCATGGTAGCACTCTGGGGACGCTTACTGGATGAAGATCAACAAGGTAAGCAACAGTTTAGGTCAACGTGTCAAAGGTTAAGAAAGACTACCTTAGAACATAGCCAGCTGGTATGGAAACTCATGGTAGCACTCTGGGGACGCTTACTGGATGAAGATCAACAAGGTAAGCAACAGTTTAGGTCAATGGTCAAAGGTTAAGAAAGACTACCTTAGAACATAGCCAGCTGGTATGGAAACTCATGGTAGCACTCTGGGGACGCTTACTGGATGAAGATCAACAAGGTAAGCAACAGTTTAGGTCAATGGTCAAAGGTTAAGAAAGACTACCTTAGAACATAGCCAGCTGGTATGGAAACTCATGGTAGCACTCTGGGGACGCTTACCGGATGAAGATCAACAAGGTAAGCAACAGTTTAGGTCAACGTGTCAAAGGTTAAGAAAGACTACCTTAGAACATAGCCAGCTGGTATGGAAACTCATGGTAGCACTCTGGGGACGCTTACTGGATGAAGATCAACAAGGTAAGCAACAGTTTAGGTCAATGGTCAAAGGTTAAGAAAGACTACCTTAGAACATAGCCAGCTGGTATGGAAACTCATGGTAGCACTCTGGGGACGCTTACCGGATGAAGATCAACAAGGTAAGCAACAGTTTAGGTCAACGTGTCAAAGGTTAAGAAAGACTACCTTAGAACATAGCCAGCTGGTATGGAAACTCATGGTAGCACTCTGGGGACGCTTACCGGATGAAGATCAACAGGGTAAGCAATGTCAAAGTGTCAAAGGTCAAGTAATAATACAATTGGCTTCTTATATAGTGCTTGTATCTGTCACTCAGTGACGCTCAAGGCTCTTTAAACATTCAGTGTTTTTCTGCAAGGTACGTGGGACTACATTTGAATTATGAGACCTACTCCTTTTACAAAGCACTGTGTAATGGTTTACAAGGTGCTGTGGTGCAATATGCAGCCGATCAAACCGGGAACACCGAGGCGAACCCCTTCTCTTTTTGATGCACTGGGTACTTTAATATGCGTTACACAACACATGGGACCAACAGCTTTACGTCCCATCCAAAAGGACAAAGCAATGGTAAGTGTCTTGTTTAAGGACACAGGGGTCACGACTTGGACTCGAACCCACACTCTGCTGATCAGAAACATCAGAGTTCTCTTAACGGGCTCTTAACATAAGGCCATTAAGAGGTCAAATTAGAAAGTTGAAAGGTTAAAAGGTCAAAATAAATGCAATCAAGTTTTTGAAGTTGATGTTGTTCTGTAATTACAATGAAGATCGTATGAGTCAACGGATTATCAAATCTATTATTTATTTAAATATTGCGATGGAGTTTTACTAACAAGAGAAAGTTAATCTTCGCATCCAATTAAGCCGGCCAGTATGTATTATAATACATTGCATTCTGGTGGTGTAGTGGTGCGTACAGTAAACCAAACTAGTGTAGTTCACCTCTGTGTCTTTAACTCAAGACATTGAATCTCTACACCGGTCTTACAGTCACTTGTCATAATCAAGAGTTGTCTTATAATTGCTGTGAATTGTTTCTTGTTTTGACTTTTTGATTGACATAAGGATCTCCATGAGCATTCCCTAGGAGTAAAGCTTGCCAGGATTTATTAAAATATTGGATTTGCCTGAAAGTTAGCATGTATCTTCAGGCATGCAACTCTGAAATGGAAATCTGGGCTACAAAAAAAACATCTTCTACACTATTTTTTGGCACAGTCTTGCTCCTTGTGTTTTTGCTTTTTCTATAAGGGGATGCGGATGGAACTGGACACTGTAAAGGCCCAATATGCGGCTTGGACACAATTATCCTCGTGTACAGCATACCCTCTACGCTATTGTTCACACAAAAAGGGCCCAATACGCGGCTAACTTCTGTACACACGATCAATTATTGTCCACGTCGTGTTCTGCTGAAGAGTTGCATGCCTGTATCTTATTTTTTTATTGTTGTGAGTGTGGAGTAGAAACTAACCTTAATGATCTGTGTACATTGCCTCATACAAATTTGAGTGAAAGTGACTGAGGTTATGTCATTTTGCAACTGGTTATTTTTTCAGAGCTTGATCCATCTGGTTACCCGTTCCACAAGGCCAGAAGGGAAGCGTTCTCACGATGGCTTGAATCTGGCTCAGGGAAGAGAATCAACAGAGAGGTTCAGGACTCCAAGTTCAAGGTAAGAGGAAAGACACCAAGGATGGAATCAATGTCAGCATGTTAAGATTTATTGTTATCTCTACTCAAAATCACATACAGATTAAAGGCATTGGACACTATTGGTAATTATTCAAACTTATTGTTAGTGTGACACCAGGATTTTAATAGGATTCAAAAATAAATGGGCTTGAGGAGAAGAGCTTGCCGTTATTTACAATGTATTTATATCTCGATCTGGAAAATAGAGAGGAGAGAACAGAGTCCGTTAACTCTCTAAAGTATTTAGAAAGTGAGTGTAAATATGAACGTGAAGCTTATGAGGCCGTAAGTGTGAACAGGTTAATTTGCATAAATAAACGTTTTTTAAACAAACTGAATTGGCGGAAGGATGAAAAGTAAGGTAAGTAATCATTAACAAATGAAAGAAAATAGTACATTTAAAGGAAAAATAAGAAAACTCTGTAGGGTGTTTATATAACCGTCGCATTAGCATAAAAATGTACTGGGTAACGAGCAATGGAAACAGTTTGATCAGGAAAATGAAATGATGCCTTCGCATCCAATTAAGCCGGCCAGTATGTATTATAATACATTGCATTCTGGTGGTGTAGTGGTGCGTACAGTAAACCAAACTAGTGTAGTTCACCTCTGTGTCTTTAACTCAAGACATTGAATCTCTACACTAGTCTTACAGACGTCTCATTTCTTATATTCTGCAATTGATACTTAAGGGGACTGCAGTTGATTTCACAAAACGCTAGGATTAATCCTATCTTCAGATCTTGAGTTAGGACAAGTAACTCAGACGGGTTCAGTGCTTCCTAATGTCTAAGGTTAAGGAACTTAACTCGTCCTAAGTGCTAAGATTAATCTTTAGTTAGGAAGAGTTTGGTGAAATCAACGGCTAGACGTTGTTGGTAATTTCTCAAAATAATCTATAGCATAAAAACTTACTTGATAACAAGCAATGGAGAGATGTTGATAGTATAAAACATTGTGAGAAACGGCTCCCTCTGAAGAAACATAGTTTTGGAGGAAAGGGTAATTTGTCACTCAAATATTAAAAGACTTTACTATGCATCTGAAAGCACACAAAGTAATGCAACAAGGTTGTATTTTTCTTCCATTATTATCTCGCAACTTCAACGACCAATTGATTGATGTAAAATTGATATTATGTATTTCTTCCGCAGGATATGGGACACATTGAAGCAGTGTTCTCGTTACTGACTGGACATCAAATTAGCGCAGCATGTGCAGCAGCCCAAAGGTCAGGTGACCACAGGCTAGCTCTACTATTGGCTCAGGCAGGAAGCACCCAAGAAATCAAACAGTTAGTCACAAAGCAGCTCAGCGATTGGCATGAGATGGGCGTAAGTTGATCAGTTTGAGATGTCTTATTCGGGTACCAATAAAAGTTGACATCGGCCAGTATGGATGTGCACTATCAAGAAGATAAATCAAGCTATTTAAGAAGACGTAACAGTCTACTGCTGAATAATTGAAGGGTTTAACTTCATACCATTACTGTTGAGCACATCCTTCTACCGTACTTGAATTGTGTTTTGTTATAGATTTGTTCTCATATTAGTAATGCAACAGAAAATGTTTTCATATTGGTTTGCACAGAAACTGGCGTATACCTTTTTGTTTCCAAAAGGATAATAAGAATGTCTATGCCATTTGTAGTCCTGCCTTGGTCGGCATTTTTCTTAACCAACACCAAAATAACCCAATTTACATTTCCTTTTAAATGCAGTGATTTTATTATATACATGTACATTCGTATTCACTCATGTATACTATTGGATGTGATGGGTGAACATAACAACGACTCAATTCAAGCCAACATTTATTTCAAGCTGCTCTTCTCAAGATAAAGTATAAAAAAATACCATAGAAGATGAAGGGAAATAGTTAATCTATGTTAACCAAAATAAAGAGAGTATGAGGCTGTATAGCCAATGCTTATAGAACAGACAGACAAACAACAAACAAGTAGACAAGACAAACAGGTATCAAGAAAACATTTACAAAAACAGACTGGGTTGCTATGACAGAAATAAATGGCTGATGACATAATGTAGGAGCTGGATGGACTGAACATACAAGAGAGCTATGCAACAAACTCGTAGAGAAGAAGAAATCATTTCAATTTCGTGGGAAAGGAGAAATCATGTCTATGTTTGAAAAAACAATATTCCAGAGATATTAGTTGCTATGCAAATCAACATGTTTGTGATCTATGTCACTGTAACTGCCTCGCAGCATTCACCTTGGAGTGCTTACACTGCTCAATGCTACCTGATTATAATAACATTTAAACATTTGATCTTGTAGGTTGATAGGTTCATAGCTCCTGAATATCTACAAGTGTATGCTCTATTGGCTGGCCAGCTTGTATGGCAATCATCACATGATAGCATCAATACATGTCAGAATTTGGACTGGAAGAGAGCCCTCGCTGTTCATCTCTGGTTAGTATCAAATTGGAATACCCATAATAGTAGCTTCTTTGGAAGTTACGTGGCCGAGCGGTTAACAACACTGAATGCAAACTCTGGTGTTTCTGATCAGCAGAGTGCTGGGTTCAAATCCCCAGCCGTGACACTTGTGTCCTTAAGCAAGACACTTAACCATTGCTTCGTCCTTCGGATGGAACGTAAAGCCATTGGTCCCATGTGTTGTGTAGCGCATGTAAAAGAACCCAGTGCACTTATCGAAAAGAGAAAGGATTCGCCCCGGTGTTCCTGGCTTCATGCGTCGTAGCACCTTGTAAACCCTTATATAAGGTGCTTAATAAATGGCTCTCAGAATTCATCACTGCAATAACCTATCTTTCTGAAAGTTTGTTTATACTCTGCGCCTTGAGTACCTTGTTTAGTAGTTATGTGCGCTATATACATGTAAGACTTCAATATTATTATTATTCTTACATGTGTATAGCCCCCATCTCTGTCGCTCAGTGATACTTAAGGTGCTTCAACATTCAGTATTTCCCTGCAAGGTATGTGGGGCTACGTTTGAATTATGAGATCAACTCCTTTTACACCATGTAATGGTGTACAAGATGCTGTGGCGCAACATGCGGCTGATCAGAAACACCAGAGTTTGAATTTGGTTCTCTTATTTGCTAGGCCATGACACATCACTAGTTGGGCTAAGAGATCAACATCAATCTGTTCAGTATAATTTTGTTAGTGCAGTTTCGCATCCAATTAAGCCGGCCAGTATGTATTATAATACATTGCATTCTGGTGGTGTAGTGGTGCGTACAGTAAACCAAACTAGTGTAGTTCACCTCTGTGTCTGTAACTCAAGACATTGAATCTCTACACTAGTCTTACAGATTTGATTGGAAATTTGTTTCTTTTTCCATACAGAATGAAGTTACGGTTTTGTGCATTAGGGATGGGGGTAGATTGTCTGGTGAGGATCAACTCATCAGTGGACTCAGTAGACTTGTCAGTTATATTGTAAAACTATTAACATATATTTGGTTTGCAGTAATACAATGTGTGAATCTACTTGCAACGGTAGAAATTGTTCTCTAGAGAACTGGAATTTTGAGAGACTTCTCAATGATTCGACTAGCTTGCTCTAGTCATATATGGGAGATCCACTTAAAGCTAAAGTAGTAGTCCCGGCTGATTTTTACCTTCCGCCCAGGTAGTAGTAAAAAAGCAGGACAGTTCTTTTCAGAACTGAGAAGTCTCCCGAATTATCGAAAATCTACTTCGCTGTAGTAGAATATAAAGCTACCTGGCAAGTAGATACACACATGGTGTTACTGCAAACCAAATATATATTGATACCTCACCATGCAATGCCTCAAATCCCATTATTAACACTGAGAATTGAGGGGAATGTCTAAAACCAAGTTTATACTTCATGCTAATGCGAAGTGAATTTGACGTGAATTTGTTGTCACATCCCTCCTTTCACAGCGATATTCGCAAGTGAGTCGAGCAGAGTTGAACTGCTGCGAATTAGTCGTTGCTTCATTGTGACGTCAACATTCGCTTCACATTCGCATTCGCAGGAAGTATGAACCGGGCTTTATTTTGGCGTGGCTGAGCGGATAAGAGCACCAAACTCAAGCTCTGGTGCTTCTGTTCAGCAGAGTGTGGGTTCGAATCCCGGTCGTGACACTTGTGTCCCTGAGCAAGACACTTACCTATAATTGCTTCTCTCCACCCAGGGGTAAATGGGTACCTACACGGGCAGAGATGGTTCTTCTGATTGATTAGCTTACATGTAGTGCGCTACATATTTGGCAGCATAGGCTGTATACTCCCAGTGAGCTGAGATGGTTTAAGGAATGAATTAAGGACCAGTGGCCAATGGTAATAATATGGAAGCGCTTTGAGATGCCCTTTGGTTGTATAAAGCGCTATATAAAAACCGACTACTACTATTAGTATTATTATTACTGTTGTTTCCTTTAATCCACATGCAGGCATGCTTGCAAACCAGTAGCATCCATCCAGGATGCTCTCGCAGAGTTTGATAAAGGTTTCCATGGAGAATCAACTCTGGGTCGCTACTGCCCAGTGCCACGTCCCCCGTATATGGAGAATAATCCCGAGGTATACCCGGAGGATGGAGGTATGGAATATGAAGAGGGGGAGATAGATGGCTACACGGTTTGGGATATGTGTTATCATCTAGTCAAGCTGTATACTGATCATACACATAGATTGGAGAGAGTATTGGCACCAACTACACATACAGCATACCAGTTGGACTACAGGCTCAGGTTGGGATTAAGGACTTGTGTTCATTATGATCAGGGCCCAATGTCATGGTTCTGCTTACCGCCTATTTCTGCGCTTACTGTCACCATTCACTGCATAGAATGCCTAGTAGTGTGGAGTACATACAAGCGAAAAATCCCCTTGCTAACCCGTGGAATAGACTTGGCATATGCACACAATTCCTTGCTTCTGCAGGCGCCAATTCTTTGCTTTCGGTATAGCAGAGACATGAACTTGGGTCCAATTTGTTGTATCAGTCTGAAGAGTTAAATAGTAAGAAACAGTCCATTAGAGTCTGACAATGTCTGAAGTCTGCTTTCTCTGGTTATGTCTACTTGTTTGCCATTGATAAATCTATCTGCTCATTGATTTCTACTTCCAATTACTGGTCCCTTTCCCCATTTTAACGTTGCCTTGTTATGGACGATCATCGCATTGCCTTTGGATTGGATTGGGCGTCACTTTGCAGGTTCTTCAAAATTATGGACTATGTTAGTTCACAACAAAAAAGGAAACTCCAATCCAAAGACTACATGTCCCTTTAAGTACAATTTAATTTATGGACCCTCAACCTTTGAAACTTACTATTTTTATGATAATACTTTAGGGTATTATTCACTTTCAAAGCGTTGTTACGACTTTAAAGGCACTGGACACTTGTGGTAATTACTCAAAATAATTGTTAGAGTAAAAACTTACTTGGTAATGAGCAATGTGTAGTTTTTGAGAAAGTGGTTATTTCTTACTCAATTATTAAAATACTTCAGACCTGAATGCCTTTTTTAGGCATCTGAGAGCACACAAATTTGTGCAACAAGGGTGTTTTTTCTTTCATTATTCTCTTGTAACTGCGATGACCAATTGAGTCCAAATTTTCACAGATTTGTTATTTGATGTATGTGTTGGGATACACCAAGTGAGACTACTGGTCTTTGACAATTATCAAAGTTGTCCACTGCCTTTAATCCCTTTGCCCATTGGTAGATGGGTGTATATATTGTGCATATATTTCCATTGAGCTGAGCATTAACCATTGATTGATCTTTGTTTCTATAGCTGGCATGTTTTACATGCTTTACAAGCATTGGGTTACTCCCATATCTCAGAGCAGGATTTAAATCATCTTCATGTTAGCTTTGCCTCACAGCTTGAAGGGCTTGGACTATGGCACTGGGCTGTCTTTGTTTTGCTCCACATTCAAGATGATTGCCGGTGAGTTTCCTTATACGTTTCTGTCATTAAAGGGTTTGGGTACTGTTTGTACGACACAAAACACGAAGTCCACAGATTTACATTAAACTTTAACACGGTTTAAAGATAACGATGGTAGAAAGCTTCCCTTGAAACATTACTTTCTGAGATGCTGTAGTTTTTGAGAAATGAGTAAAACAAATTTCAAAGATAATTTTAAATTATTTTAGCAGGTACAAGGATTTACAAAAAAACATTGCTCCGTAGTTTTCACTTTGTTTTCACAAAACGTGACGACTAATGAAGCTGAAACTTCTAAAGAAAAATTAGATTGCATCTTCAGTCACAGTGAGTTGGGATTCATGTCTTGGCTCAAAACTTGATCTACAAAAGGTATCAAAACCTTTCAAGAGCTGTAGTTCAGGCCTCAAATTTCCCGATTTTTAGGGCAAGGCCATGAGGTAGGGCACCAAGGCCAACTTAAAATTTCAAAAAGGGCATCAAGACCATAAAAAATAAAGAACATGAAACAATTTCTGTTTCAGGTCCATGAAGGCTATTTTAATGAACCATTTCAAGACTTTTGCTTTCCTTTAACCAAAAACATCAAGTTTTTTTTAAATGTATTTAATTTTATTGATTAATGGGAAGTAAAAGTATGCATCAATTTTTTGTTGCGATGGCCAGACGTAAACAATGAACTGTCACTTTACTGTGTGCAGCGGAGATTTTGTTGCGACAGCCGGACGTAAACAATGAGCTGTCACTTAACTGTGTGCAGAGCGGAGATTTATTCCACGGACATACATGTACATGTACCTTTCATGTACATGTACGTGAAGCGTGATTTACGTAACATGGCCCACGTGCACAAACATGTACGAGTACCAGTGAACAAGCACAATACCAGTGGAATAGGCGGACGCCCAACCTCAAATGGAACCGAAATTGTGATTAGCTGGTACCCATCATGGACAACCTTGCGTGGGTACGCGTGTTGCAAGATGAGTACCAGTGCGATTGTTCTCAAATGGTCGTTGCAAGTACATCCGGCCCGTGTATAAACTTCGAGTACACAATGTCTATGGATGCACGTCTGTCGTTCGTTTCTGCATCGTGCACAAACAATATGGTCACACACATGCACTGCATGCTGCCGTCCGTTTCAATTCCGTGTGATGAGCATTCAACCGACTGCGCTCTGTGTGTGCGTGTATTAATATAGGATGTACATGTACATGTAAGTGTACAAAAAAGGGCACGGCGGCCATCGGAGAAAAAGGGCACGGCCTTTTTGGCCGCGAAAACGTCCGATTTTCTCGGGGCACCACGGGGCACCACGGTCATGGCCGTCGTGGCCGCCGGGAAATTTGAGGCCTGGTAGTTTATAAATAATTATGGAAATATTCATCTAAGTTGTGACCAATGAACAAACAAATCCAGCATGCATTTACTGGAATACTTACCTGCCTTCGGTTGATGTTGGTTGATTTTCATTAGTGTTTGCATAAACCAGATGTGGTTTGATGTGAATACTTAGTCCTTATTGTTTATTTTGTTTTAATTCTTGTAGTTTTATATATTCTGTAAAATACTTGATGGTCACTTACAAATTATGTTACCCTAGAGGGCCCTGTGAGCAAAGTTTACAATTTAAGTGAAAACTTTTTGTTTTCAAAATTTAGTTTGATCAAAAAAATGAAATGATGCCTTCGCATCCAATTAAGCCGGCCAGTGTGTATTATAATACATTGCATTCTGGTGGTGTAGTGGTGCGTACAGTAAACCAAACTAGTGTAGTTCACCTCTGTGTCTTTAACTCAAGACATTGAATCTCTACATTGATCTTACAGACGTCTCATTTCTTATATTCTGCAAATGATACTTAATGAATAGTTCCAGCCATGGTTTGATTGGTAGGGTGTCATGGCCGAGAGGATTAGAGCTTCAAAATCAAGTTCCTATGGTTAAGTCATCGGAGTGTGGGTTCAAATGCTGGTCCTGACACTTTTGTCCTTGAGCAAGATACTCTTTTATAATTGCTTCTCTTCACCCAGCGGTATAAATGGGTACCTGCGAGATTAGAGGTTTATATTTTGTATGAAAAAGCCTCTTGGGTGCCACAGCAGCTCAGGGCTGTATACCATGTACATGTATATATAGAATGGTTTATTATAAAATGTCATAAGCAGCCACATGCTGAATTGCAACAATTTACAATAAAAAGGGTAAACAATACAAAATTTGATAAAAAAGTTATACAAATTACATAAAAATTTGACATTAGAAATTTCCTGATAAAAGAAAAAAAGGGACATAACCAGTTTGGAAATAAAAAAAATGTAACTTGTAGACAAATTGAAAAGGGTAAGAACTGCAAAAACTGCAATAATTATAGTATACTCCCAAAAGAGCTGAGAAAGATTAAAATAGAATGTTATGGCCCAATGACCAGGGCACTAATGTAAATCGCATTGAGACGTTATTGTGGAATGCGCTATAAAAGAACTAATTAAAAAAATAAAATAAAAAACAGCTGTGAATTAAAGTTGTCCAATTATGAAGTGAAATGCTTTATTTCATTACAGGCGAGAGTCGGTGGTAAAGGCGCTCATAATGCGACAATGCACACTGAAGAGAAGTGAAGCGAATTCTGCTAAAGAAAGGTTTCTTGTCGGTCAACTCAACGTGCCGGTTAAGTGGATCAATGAAGCTAAGGTAAGAAATAGGTTATGTTTAGTTTTATTTCCCCTAAAAATATTGAAATGTATTATCCTCGTACTCCTTAAAGTTAGAGGCAGAAGTTTCACCTGGTTCCATGTTGTGTCTTTCAGGCGTTAAAGGCTCTGTATGAAAAGCGTCCCCATCAGCAGGCCTGGCATCTGCTGGAAGCTGGTCACTGGAACGATGGTCACTCGGTTATCATCAAACATCTTGCTGCTGATGCTATCATTAATGGTAAGTAAATCTACAATTAACTCCAAGTAAACCTATCATTTGAATGATGGTCACTCTGTTATCATTAAACATCTTTAAGCAAGTTCGAGTGTGCTCCGTGTTTAACTAAAGGTTGACTATTTTGACTCTAACTCAGGCTGGTCGACCATTGGTTGACTACTGTGGTCGACCATTTAGAACCAGCCTCAGCACCATGGTTTTTTCACTGGTCCAGATAGCCTGTTCCATTCTAACATGTGTAAAGTGCGGAGGGGAACCAGTGACACTATAGACGATGTGGCCTGTGACATCACATGTTTACAAAAGAGCCACAGAGCCTGGACTTCCTGCAGGCATGATTTGTACACAGCCTAATGGGAGAATACATTAAATCTTATATTTTATGGAGATTGCACTGTCTAATTCTTATCAACTTTTGATATGATGAAAGGGGGCACATCTGAAAACTTGTCCAGCTTTTACTTTCATAAATCTTAGATTTATGTGAAAATTATGACACAAAATGTCAAGTCTATTTCATTCACTTACCCAAATAGCCACTACTTATGCATATTTCATAGCCGACAGGCTAATTCGCTAGAAAAATTGACAACCAGAGGGCGCCCTCTCGCGCCCACCCAGCATGCTACGCAGTAGCTCCGCCAAATACGTCCTTCTTTTTCTAGCGACCGTACGTGGTAGACGTGAGTTTTTCCACCCTCTTGCTTTAGCTAGAGTACTTGTACGTTCGCTTTATTCCTATAAGATTACAACCAGTTTATTAGTAGAGTTTTCAGTCATTTTGAGTGACGTTTTGGAAGAGCCCGAGACGTCTTTTCTGTTACACTTATCACCGAATTCTTGAGAATTATTGCATGATTTGCTAAGATATATATTCTGAATTCTGTTGAGACCCGAGCGCGAGTAGCACTCAGGGCTCCCGGGGATCGAGTACATCCCCTTACCTTATTTTCCAAGTGTATATATATTATTGTTGTGTCTCCGTGCCTTCCTTAATTTAATTAATTACGATATATAAATTAACTAGCGTCTCACCTCCGTGGGACTCCCTCCGGGAGCAGTACTCCCGTCCGTGGTAGAAAAGCTAGCTTTTTTCTAGGGTCAGTGTTCCACACTCGTGGGACTCCCTACTCTCCGAGAGAAGTACTCCCGGCCGTTGTAGTAGGAGGCTGACTCCAGGGCTCAATAATTTACGATTGGCTAACGTTCTTCTGGTCGCGACCAGTCGAACTCCCCCGCCCGAGAGAAGTACTCCCGGCCCGGCGCAGGAAGTTAGCGGAGAGAGCTTGGGTATACCGGTTAAATCCGTTCCCTTCCCCTGCTCGCTCCCCCTCGCTCCAGCGGAGAGCGTGGGCGCAAACGAAAATATATACGGGGTATACCGGCCTCTGGCCTCTCCCTTGCCCCGTCTGTTTTCGTACTGAGCCGGTCCCCGAGCTACCAGGAATTTACGCCGGTAAGGCTGTTCGATAAATTCCATGGTCAGCCATTTTCCTTCCTCGACACCGCGGTGACTTGGATCGAGGGACTATTGAGGGCGCTGTTGTGAGAAACATCGACCGGACGGTCTTTTTCTTCCCACATACGCAGTACCGCCCGGAAAGAGGGACGAACTTCAGTACCGGTCAAAATTGAAAAAGACCGCGCTACTGCACGTACGTGCCCTAGCGTCTCCTATCACTATCCATGTGATATTAACGCATTAGCGATTTTTTCTTTCGCGCGATTATCCAAATAATAATAATAAATATTAAAAAAAAAAAAAAAAAAAAAAAAAAAAAAAAAAAAAACTTTTTTTTTTTTGTGCGCGACTTACCACAACATTTCACGGCGCTCCGCGCGTGATTATTACAATGGTAAAGAGCACAGCTAGGGGCTCGAGTAGTACCAAGGGTAAACCCATGAAAAGTACATCACACTCGAAGCCAACGACTGCAACTTCATTCAGTCCTCAGGCGAAGATTTCCTCAGGATCCTCTACGCCTCAACAATCCTCTGGACTGTTAGCCCAGGCAAGTGAACAAAAGCGAGTGGGCTCAGAATTAAATTTTTCTCCGGCCCAATCTTCGCGTTCCGGGCGATCTGGTCCCCCGCCCGTGGGGCGGACGGACCAGGGACTAGGAGTGAGGGAATCACAGTCCACCTCATTTACGGACTGCTGCTCGGGAATACCAATGACTGATTCAGAGTTTTCCCTGGCCAGCGTGGCTTCAGTCAAGAAGACCAAGCAAAAGCATTCAGTCTCCTCTTCTGATGACTCTTCAGCTACACTGAAGGTCAAAAAGAAGAAGAAAGAACAGGATACCATATCCCCGTCAGCCTTTATGAAGGCGTTCGATTCAATCAACGCTTCATTGGCAACGATCGCCCAACAGCGATGGGGGGCGGCACCCACCCCACAGCGGGCTCCCCCACCATCCACCTTCCCGGACCCAGACCTGGGATTGGTTGTTCAGGGGCCTATCAGAGCAGCCCCAGTCGTTACCAAACCTCCACAGTTGGCAGAGGTAATCGATAGTGGGACGGAGGTGCCTCGCACTCCGGGGCATGAATGGCAACGGAGAGGTTCTCCTACGGCCATCTCGCTGCACCCTTCAACTACCCTTGAGGCATCCAACGGGGAGGAACCCGAGGAGAAGCCCGAAGGGGAGAGGAGCTCACATGAGGCACGCTCTGAGGAAGACGAGCCAACAGAACCGAGCAGTTTCTCTTCTTTTGAAACTCAACTCCGACTGGTGCAACGGGACATGGTTCGGGTACTCAAGCTACCGACCGATGATACCCCAGGGGACTCATCGGACCGTCGCTCTTTCAAGACAAGAACCGGAGGGGAAGAAACGCGCAGCACGCCGTTCCCGACCCTCCCATTAGACCGTCTTTGCGTGGACCGCATCAAAAGCACAGCCGCTCTAAAGAAATGGATTCCACATACCAAAAGGTCTAAGAACTACTTCCAGTATCCGCAAAAGGACTGTGAGGATTTCTTCACCGTCCCCATCATACCGTCTACCGCAAAAGACAAACTCCAAAGCGATAGCGGTAAAGCCTCAGTTAAGGCGATCTTTGCCGACAAGGGGAAAGCCCGACTTGAGGAGCAGATGAGGAAAATCGATGAGGCAGCCCGCTTCGGTGCCAAAGCCAACGCTTTTCTTCTACTGCTCTCGGAATACATTGTCTGCGCCTGTGAGGAGGGCGCATCCACTCCAGCGGACATGCTAGCCATAGCTTTTCGCTGTCTAGAGGAAGGCCTTAGGATGTCCTTGGAGCAATTCACCAGAATTTCGCTCCAGACCACTCGTTCCAGAAGGACAAATGTACTTGAGACACTGTACATTCCCTACGAAGGGGCCAAGAAGAAATTAGAGGATATCTCTCTTCTTGGGAACGACCTCTTTGGAGGGCAATTCCAAGAGGTTCTTGAGACGGAGGCAAAACACTTAAAAACCGCAGACAAGCTAAGCCTGCGAAAACCAGCGGCCCCAAAAGCCAAGCTTGGGGGAAGAAAGGCTACCAGGGCTGGCTTCACGCCACGCCCAGCCTTTCGTAAGGCCCTTAAGTCCCCTCAACAACAGGCCCCTAGGGCATCCCCCAGCACTGCCCCAGCGGCACCCCGCTACTCCCAGCCTGCACGTCAGAACTTCCAGACAAGCGGCAGGGGACGTGGCGGAGGTAGGCCCCCTCCCCCTCCTCGTTACTCGGGAGGGTGGAGGCAGTGACGCCCTGCTTCCGACTCTGGCCCCCGAACCGGGACCCGTCGGGGGCCGTCTCAGAGATTTCGTAGGGTCTTGGAGCGAGATCACGTCCGACGCATGGGTGCTCGCAACGGTCGAACACGGTTACTGTCTAGAGTTCACGAGCACCCCTCCGTCAGACACCCTGGTTCGCGAAACGCCAGTTCCGGCGAACAGGGAAAAGCGCCTGGCTCTAGAGAAGGAGATATCCTCCCTACTAGAAAAGCAGGCAGTCCGTCCGGTAGCGGACGCAGAACAGTTCCAGGGGTTCCTCTCGACGTTCTTTCTAACGCCAAAAAAGGGAACTATGGAATGGCGACCTATAATCAATCTCAAACCGCTCAATCGGTTCATCAGACCGAGACGCTTCCGGATGGAAACACTAAAAGTGGTCCTGGAATCGCTACCCAAGGCGGTATGGGCAGCGTCAATCGACCTCAGAGACGCTTACCTCCACATACCAATCTCTTCGGGGCACTCCCGATACCTCCGATTCAGATATCGGGGGCACACCCTGGAGTTCACGGCCCTCCCATTTGGACTCTCAACGTCACCAAGGGCGTTCACAAGAGTCACACGAGCAATCTACGTCGTCGGAATATCATGATCTACATGTACCTGGACGACTGGCTGATTGTCGGCAGATCGGAAGAGGAAACAGCCCAGTATCTGCAGACCACCTGCGAGGTGACGAGGGCTGTAGGCTTCATTATAAACGAAGAGAAATCTCGTTTCATACCAACCCAGTCTCCGACCTTCCTAGGAGCGGTCATCGACCTTCGGAACGGCATAGCCTTTCCCACAACGGAGCGCATCACAGCTCTATATCAGTGCGTGGACCTGTTCCTATCATCCACCACGGCCCCAGCACGGGCCTGGTTAAAACTTCTGGGCTTCATGGCCAGTCTGGTAGATCTGGTTCCATGGTGCCGACTCCGAATGCGACCACTCCAGCTACACCTCTTGTCACATTTCAGGCCGAAAAGGGACTATATATCAATCCTCGTACCAATCAGCAGCCACATCCTTCCTCATCTGCGATGGTGGCAAAAGGAGGAAAACGTCAACTGCGGCCTTGGGTTCCCACCAAGGGCTCCCCAGGTCACAATCTTAACCGACGCATCCAACAAGGGCTGGGGCGCGTCCCTGGGCCCACGGCAGACAGCTGGGGTGTGGGACAAGTTCTTCAAGTCCCAACACATCAACATCCTGGAGCTCCAGGCGGTCATCAATGCCCTACGGCACTTCCAAACCGAGGTCAGGAACCGTGCGGTCCTCATCAGGACAGACAACACGACAGTCGTGTCATATATAAACAGACAGGGAGGCACGCGGTCACCTCAGCTGTGCCTCCTCACCTGGGACTTGAACCTCTGGCTCATCGAGAACGAGACAACTCTGCAGGCAATCCACATTCCGGGAGTGGAAAACACGATAGCGGATGCACTGTCAAGGGGTACAGTGATCCCTACAGAGTGGACCCTGCACAAAGGTGTGACCCAACAGATCTTTGCGACAGCGGGTCGACCACACATAGACCTTTTTGCGACAGAGATAAACGCCAAACTCCTGGTATTCTGCGCAAGATTCCATCATCCCAGGGCCTGGGCCACCGACGCCCTAGCCATAGACTGGACAGGCATGTTCGCATATGCGTTCCCTCCGATATCCCTCCTTCAGAGAGTCATAGGGAAAATAGAGCAGGAATCGTGCCGGATTCTCCTTATCGCTCCCTTCTGGCCACGCCAGCCATGGTTCCTAAGACTAGTGAGACTTCTAGTAGGGGACCCCCTGATTCTCCCGGATCGACACGATCTCCTATACCAACCACACTCCCGACTACTACATCCAGCGCCGGGAGACCTCCACCTGGCGTGTTGGCCACTGTCAAACGATCCCTCATTACAGCTGGCCTTTCTGAAGAGGCTGCGACCCTTGCAGCGAAGGGACGTCGCCTCTCCACACGAAAGGTTTACGACAACCGACTTCAACATTTGAGTCGGTGGTGTGATGACCGCGCTGTGGATCCGACCACTGCATCTTTAGCGATGGTGTCAGATTTTCTAATTCACCTCTTTAATTCCCAACTGAAGGTGACAACAATTAAGAATTACAGATCGGCCATTGCGGCAGTCCACGAAGGGTTCTCCGATGGCTCCACAATCTCATCGAGCCCTGTGCTAACACAGATACTTCGGGGCATGTTCAACGAAAGGCCCCCGAGACAGAGGCTGGTCCCATCCTGGGACTTGGGGCGGGTGCTAGAGAACTTAGCAGCGGTCCCCTATGAGCCGGCACACCGGTCTTCACTGTTGCAACTTTCAATCAAGCTGGCCTTCCTCATAGCTGCAGCTTCAGCTAGGAGGGGATGTGAAATCCAGGCACTTACGATCCAACCGGGACACATCCGGCTTCATTCATTACTAAGAACCAGACGGCAGTTTTTACCCCGCCTGATATCTTCATTCCCGAAATTGCCTCTATATCATCTGTCCGATCAGACAGGCTCTGGTGCCCCATACGCTCCCTCAAATGGTATCTGGAACGTACCAAACCACTTAGAGGGACCTGCGGCCAACTTTTTATCTCGACTACTCCCCCGCATGGTCCAGCCTCCAAAGATACAATCAAACGGTGGATTGTATCAGCAATAAAGTCAGCAAACCCCGACTGGCTGTCAGATAAGGATACAGGCAGTCAGGGACCCATACGTGCACACGACGTCCGTGCCGTGTCAACATCCTGGGCGTTTTTCAGGGGGATCTCCTTTGCAGAGATCTCACAAGCAGCTTGCTGGAAGGGCCCATCAACCTTCACCACCTGCTATCTGCGTGATGTGCTCCAGAACGAAGGGGCTTTTGGGAGAGCAGTGCTGTCAGCATCTCAACCCAGAAGGGAGACCCAAGCAAGCGACCCGTCCAGGCACCGCCAGGACAGAGCTTGAGGTGAGCCCCAAAGATATCTTCTGATTTTTATAAGCACTTCCTATCAGTTTGTAGTTTTAAGTCCTGGGTACTTGTCGACTATAGTCTGATTTTTCATTAAGGCGCCTCGCCTACCCAACCTCCATGTTACGGTGCTATTCTATGCATAAGTAGTGGCTATTTGGGTAAGTGAATGAAATAGACTCCCCCCCCCACAATAGTGTGGGACGAGTCTATGATTGATACTTACCCAAATAGCCTTCCCGCCCTCCTTCCCCACTAACGGCTCGTGTTCAGGGTTACCTGTAAGATGAGAAAAAGAAGGACGTATTTGGCGGAGCTACTGCGTAGCATGCTGGGTGGGCGCGAGAGGGCGCCCTCTGGTTGTCAATTTTTCTAGCGAATTAGCCTGTCGGCTATGAAATATGCATAAGTAGTGGCTATTTGGGTAAGTATCAATCATAGACTCGTCCCACACTATTGTGGGGGGGGACTTTCCCATATGACCAGTGCAGTATCTTGCCTGCCAGTGCAGTATCTTGCCTGCCAGACTAGCCAAAGAATGTACAAGGTCACACTTACTGTAAACAAAGTTCACATGGGCTACAGCGAAAAGGTGGAAGGCAATGGAAGTGTTGGATACTGTGGTACCTATGGTCGACTAGACTTCCAAACGAGTCGTTCGGGTGAGTGCGTCACTGTGCAGGTCAGTGGTCAACCACGGGTCAACTAAATGTGTTTATTCCAAGTTGCTCTTTGTTGCTGATGCTGATGAATAAACCAACCTACCCCAAAACAAAGAGCCAATATCTTCCATTGTACTCAAATCTTTACTGAAAGTATTTTTGTGCCAGATTTTGTATAGGTTGTTTGTCTTTTTTTCTATTTCAGAGAACTATGATTATCTTTTGGGTCTGCTTAAAAAGGTGGTGCCTACAGACCGTTCCATTATGATCCAAGATTGGACAACTAATGGGCAGGTCTTCTTAGATTTCATCAACATAGTAAAGGTAAGATAAGTGAGTCATACAGCTAAATATAACAACTACCTCGGTATTCTTTCTCATAATGAAATAAATTACTGGCAAAAGTCAAATTTGACCACTGTTTCTTCTCCTTTTTGGGGGGAAGGAAAACTGGATAACAAAAACTTGCCCAAATGCTCTCAGAACTTATATTAAGTTAGTATATTTTAGTTGAGTATTGTCTGGGAAAGATCAAAGCACAATTTTAAAATTTAGTCTGATCTGGAAAAAGAAATAATGTCTTCGCATCCAATTAAGCGGGCCAGTATTTAAACAACAGAAAACTTGCCTGCCTTCAGTTAATGTTGGTTGGTTTTCATTAGTGCTTGCATAAACCAGATGTGGTTGATATGAAAACTTAGTCCTTATTGTTTGTTTTGTTTTATATCATGGTATATTATATATATTCTGTAAAATACTCTTTTTTCACTTACAGATCATGTTAGCCTAGAGGGCCCTGTGAGCAAAGTTTACAATTTAAATGAAAACTTTTCGTTGTCAAAATTTAGTTTGATCAAAAAAAAGAAATAATGCCTTCGCATCCAATTAAGCCGGCCAGTGTGTATTATAAAACATTGCATTCTGGTGGTGTAGTGGTGCGTACAGTAAACCAAACTAGTGTAGTTCACCTCTGTGTCTTTAACTCAAGACATCGAATCTCTACACTGGTCTTATAGACGTCATACAGCTGACTATAACAGCATTCTTTTTTTTTTTAAGGAAACCTATGGATAAGAAAAAGTTGCCCAAATGTTTTTAGAACTTACATTTATTTTGTAGATTTGAGATGAGTATTGTCTAGGAAAGATCAAAGCTCAGTTCCATTGAGCCATCAAGCAGTCCAAGCTAGTCAAGGTTTTATTCATTGGTTTATTGTCAACCTTTAGCGTTCAAAGGCACTGCACACTATTGGTAATTTCTGAAAATAATTGTTAGAATAAAAACTTACCGTAATTTTCGGATTATAAACCGCGCGGCATATAAACCGCACTTCCCCAAAATTTACAAAAAAATATTTAGGTGTCGGCGTATATGCCGCGCGGCGTATAAACCGCGACCAAAATAAAAATAAAACATGAAAAAACTAACCTCAAAACACGGAAGTGAAGTACGCAAACCTGCCGCGTTACGGGTGATTTTTTATCTCACACTATCAGTCCTGAGTTATACTTTTTTTCCATCAACAACCCTTTTCAAGAATTTGCGATTTGATGATCGGTTGTGTTGACCATGTTTTGTGAACTTGTTTGGCAACAAACTGTCCGTGAATCAAAGATCGGTCGGCAACGCACACCAATAAATAGTTGAACTTTGCCCTGCATCGCATCGCCCTCTGTTGACAAAAGTTGTCCACGTTTGATTAGACTGGGCCCCGAGCCTCGAAGTGTGGGTCAGACGTTCAAGCTATTTGTTGTACAATGGGCAGCCGCTCTACTCGATCCGTCCGAAGTCTAGCCAAGATTTTATGAATGGACCTATCACCGGCCAATCAACAACGGCCAATCATCAAACGGCCAATCACCGCATGCGTACACACAAAGGGGCCGTGCTTGTTTGCGGTCCTCTTTGTGGCGATCTGCAGTGACAGGCGGGCGGCACATCAGTCAGTCTTGTATAGTTGCCGCAATGTGGGAGTTGCGTCGTAATTAGAGTAGAAATGTATTGAAGTTACACTATTGATCATAATTGAAATGATCTATTATAGGATAGTATTCTTTTTGTAAGCTGGCAGCACCCCCTTTGCGGGACCACATTATTGTTTGTTGGATAATTATTGATGAAAGTTACAACTGAAAATTCGTTTATTATTGTGATACTGAAAAAACCCAATAACAGTTTTAAAAATTGACAAAGTTAAATCCTACTTTATTTGTAGGTAAGTGAGATCGTGTTGCAATAAATATTAACTTCAGACAGTGCGTTGACTATCGTTTCAACATAGGATTCGTCTGCAGAAGCAGTGATAAAGAAACAGTGCGAAGATTTATATCCAAGGAATCCTTTGCCTTCCGTTTTGTTTAAATAGAAAATAAACAAACCAAAACCAAACAGTCTTTTTCAGGGCTACCACAACACAAACGAGAGTATTGTCTATGACTGTTGTTTCTGTTTACAATGTATAAAGGAACATTTTTTAAACATGTAAACAGCTCCTAAAAAATTCCTTTATAAAATATAAAAGAAATAATAATGGGGACGGCTAAAGTTGTTCCCTCACTTTTATTGTATAGCGGTAGTAATGAAACAAAATGCGCTACCTTATTGTTTGCGTAATCATAAGGACAGGGGATTCACTTTTATTAAACATCGGAGTAGAAGGGAAACAAGGTTGAAATGGGTCTTTCAATAAGGGAATTAAAGAAAAGTGGTTGTTTCTCCCTCCCTTTTATTGTAGTCCCAGAACGAGGATCCACAACAGATATTGCAACGGCGGACGGACGTAGCGTGTGTGTAGTAATGTATCCTGCAGCGTGCACATTAAGCACATGTACACATGCAAGTTCGTAAAGCTAGCAATCTGTTAATTGCGCTGCTCAATCTCGAAATTGCACAACAGATGTTGGGGGGCACCGTATTGAATGGCCGTGTCCGAAACGACGACTCTGGCTACAGCTACGGCTAGATCAGCGCGTCTACCAGTGTTGAAGAATAGGCAGACGCGCGCGCCCTAGCCGTAGCTGTAGCCGAAGTCGCCGTTTCGGACACGGCCTGAGCGATGTTCGCCGACGCCCTCATATTTGCACCGCCTGGAAATAAAATTCCCAATGTTTACTGGACTCAACAATCAGGGCGGTTTGAAAACGTTTTGTTTGACCCCCGGCGCGGCATAGTTCTTGGCGTACGTCCATTCACCATTCTGCTGTTGCGGTGTGCGTGGTTGACCTGAAGAAACCGCTGGCTGACAAGATTGTAGCCTGGATGTCTGACGTCAGTATATAAAGATCGTGGGATAAATAGACAGGGGACGAGTCTATTTCGCTGAGACATGAGTATAGCTTGAATGTCTGACGTCAGCATGTAGAGATCGCTAGGATAAATAGACGGGCACCAGTCTAGTCTAACCTGAGTTGCGCTGAAAGGGGGAGCCGAGGGCGGTTGATAAACGTTTTACAAAGGAAACACGGAATACAATTGTGGTGGGATTTTCAACAGGTTGTTGTCATCACACAGGCAGGTTTTTGTTCTCGTTGAAGAAAAAACCCATTATTATTAGAATAGTTTACGAACGATCTTTCTTTTAAAAAATTCTGTTTTTTCTCTTAAATATTTATACGTCGGCTTACAAGCCGCCCGGAGAATAAACCGCAGGAGTTCAAAAAAATGTCAAAATCAACATATAAACCGCGGTTTATAATCCGAAAATTACGGTACTTGGTAACAAGCAATGGAGAGCTGTTGATAGTGTAAGCCGTTTTGTGCATTTTTATAGTTTCAGCCTTTTTAGGTGTTCGGGCCAACAGCCCGGAACACCTCTTATTTTTGTTTGTTTTTTTATTTTTATTGATACTTCTTCTTCTGTACGTTCCTTGTCCGCTAACATAAACATCTTTCCAAAGATCGTATGGACTTGAAGTTTCACACATACATGTAGTTAGATATTCATTAGGACAAGAAACCATTGAAGTTACGTTATGATGACGTCATCCGTTCTTGAGTTATGAAAATTCAAAGTTTATTATTTCAAAAAATCAGAACTCTTGATCTACATGCTGGATACTTACAATCAATACATCATCAGAATCGTCATTGTTGAAAACTCCGTAAACGCCTCACAGACATGATCCCATTTTGACCTTGTTTTCGGGCTCAAAAGAGAGGTTGAAAATTTCAAAATTCATGTCTAAAGAACTAGGTAAATCCCCCATTGGTATGTGCATACACATTTTACATGTAGGCCTACACCACGTGTATTGTATTAGCGGTGCAGCAGAGTCACGCTCCAGTGATCACCCATACAGCGTGAAAAAGCTTCGCGTACAACAGTCTTCGTTCAAGGCGTTTAAAACATACGTGTCCCTTACTTCTACGGTCGTCAATATTTCATAAGTTCATATTTCCTCAACCACATAAGCTATTTTGACAATCTATACATTATATGAAAGTGCTTTACAAACTTCACAACAATGGATATGTTGCTGACCTTTTCTTGACCTTTTGATCTGTCTAAACCGGAAGTGACTGTAAAAAAGCTTTGAAAAGGCGTTATTTAAAGCTTTTAGGTTGAAATGTACACCTTTTGATGGTTTACAATCACTAAATACAAGTCTGGCAAAGGTCTGGTTTAAAAAAAATAATACCTATGGCGTCACCAAAAAATAGTCCGCCTTCTAGCGGCAGATTTAAAACATCTAAAAACACACTTTTACTAGATGTTTGTGTCAGAGTTTATGACAATTGTTTCAAAATTGGTAAACATAATCTCCTTCATATTAGCAACATATCTGTGGCGTCTACCTTAGCTTGATGAGGTCATCATGTGTCACGTGGTATTGCTTTAAAGGTGCACTTTTCAAAGTTGTTTTTTCTACCAAACCAAAAGTTTGACTGAGGTGAAACTGAGACTGAGGTATTGTTAGTCCAGGACTTAACCCTTTCAATACCATTGTCGAGTTAACTCGACCACGCAATGCAAGCGCTTCCTTACCATTGTCGAGAAAACTCGACCGTGCGTTGTGTAGTCGCTCCGTCCCAATGTCGAGAAAACTCGACTGAAAAAAGCCTTGCCTTTGAGAGATTGTATTTATTTTGTTTGGCGCCCTCTGTTGTTAGGTTTTATATAGACGGGTTGCTTGTTTACCAAGCATTGCAATGGTATGTATTGTATAATTGTATAGGGGGTCGCCATTATGATTTTCCGAGAAAAGTACACCTCAAGATTTCACGCTTCCGTTTTTTTTTTCGACAAAAATCACCATCATGTCTGCTCACTGCACGGAGGATTTTGGCTTATATGTTTGCCTATAGTGACTCTATAAAAAGACTTGGGAAGTTCTGACAAAGAATCTAGTGAACATTTGGCAGCAAATCGTGGTATTTCGTCACCAGACATGCAGTCAGATGATGACAAAACTGGACTATATACCAACGGTAGCTAACTGGACCGAGCACGTCACCCGTTCAACGTCGTGGGCTTGAGCGTGCATGGCGGGTGGGCCTGGACCCACTTGTGCTGGTCGCAGTGACCGTGGTGGCTGAACACTTTCAAAACAGATAAGATTTTTCAGCAAAATAGGTTCCGATTTTGGTACAAATGGAAATAGAAGCTTATAATAAAAACGGTTATATTTTCTGAGAAGTTTTTACAAACTTTTCTTGAGGAAAAATATGTTGAAAATCTTTTTTTAGCCAGAAATCTTGCAAACAACATTAAGATAATATATACAAATTTGACATCGTAGGAAAGGTCATTTCATATGCTACAAATTGCATGCACAAAGTTTTTCAAAATAATAATGTCTTCCCACAGAAAATCAAGATTGAAAACAGTACACACTGCAAATTGCGTTATATTTTTTTTAGTGTGAAAAAATACGGTACACAGCATTGTGACCTTTGTCAACAATGCGGTATCCGGTTGGGCGCTTGCAATAAACAATGTGGTATTGAAAGGGTTAAACTTCTTGAACTCGAAATGACGTCATGATGACGTCGTCATGTTGTTTTGACAATGTTTGTAGGTTTTGATCATTTATAACAAATCTTGAGAACAAAGCAAGGTGCAACAATTGTTTTTTTTACACCAGGCTTTTACTTCCGGAAACCAAACACCTTGAGTTTGTTCACAAACTCTCAATGTCTAGTTGAATGTGTAGTTTTGCTATGTTTAAAAAATTAATGTTTACTTTGTAAACATGGTTATTTCAGCCAGTGGCTTCCAACCATGTATTTGTTTTTAATAATAAGAAAATAAACCAGAATAATAAATTTCTGAATAACTGTCAACTTACAGAGATTGGAGAACCTTCAGCACAGTAACCCCACAGTGTATGAGTTAGAGAAGTTATACCCTGATGTTGCATCCTTATGTAGCCGTGTAGGAAGTGTAACATGCTGTACAGCCAAGGATAGACTCTGCCAATCGGAGATGGCCAAAAGGACTGCTAACGTCATGAAAGCAGTACTTACTCTACAGGTAGGAATAAACTAGCAACTTTCTCCTGAAGACGAGCAGAAGATACTGTTTGAATCATGGAGACCAAACCGGCTCTTCCCAGAGCCAACACTCACACAAAAGAGTTATTACATGGTTTTACCTGCAAGTTTACTATTTATAGATAGTTTAATTTTATCATTCACACTGCTTAAACTATGCATTACTCCATCGTATTAATGCTTAAAGATGACAACAGAACTTTGAGAAAAGGAATAACAATCTTACAAAGGTATAACAAAACCTGTTGTGACTTGGGTCCATGGTTTTGTACACCCTTGGGGGTGAAAATGGCACCCTTGGCTTGGCCTCCGGTGCCATTTCCCCACTCGGGTGAACAAAAGGCCATGGACCCCGTCACAGCGTGCAACAATTGTATAATGTCAGATAGGTATCATATGCACAAACTCAATTTTTCTGCAAACAACGTTTGTACAACAAATGACTTTGCTTTGAAAATGTTTCTAAGTAAAGCAATATTTTGACATCAGTTAGAAAATATTTCTCCAAACTTGAATTGTTAATATTTATGGTTTTTGTTGTTGTATCTTTTCCAGCAACAATCACTGTACCCTGGCAAGAATGTGAGAATACCATCTCGTCTGCTGGCTCCACACGTTGGTAAACTTCCCATGCCTGAAGACTATGGACTACAAGAGCTTCGAGAACTCACTCGCAGCTATATGGTGGAACTCACCACAGCGTGAACCAAAACAGGAACATAACAATGACTCAGCCTGTAATGAAACTTAAATCAGGAACTCACCACAGCTCTATGGTGGAACTCACCAAAACATGAACCAAAACAGGAACATAACAATGACTCAGCCTGTAATGAAACTTAAATCAGGAACTCACCACAGCTCTATGGTGGAACTCACCAAAGCATGAACCAAAACAGGAGCTTAACAAGGACTCACCCTTCATATAGCTTAAATCAGGAACTCACCACAGCTCTATGGTGGAACTCACTACAGCGTGAATCAAAACAGGAACATAACAAAGACTCACCCTGTAATGAAACTTAAATCAGGAACTCACCACAGCTATATGTGGAACTCACCATGGCGTGAATCAAAACAAAGAACTCGCCCCACATGTAGCTTGAATTAGGAACTCACCCGCAGCTATATAGAACTCACCACAGCATGAATCAAAACAAAACAAAACGTGGCTTGAAATCCCTGTTAGTTTTACACCACGGTCAAAGTAAGTTGAAAGGGAGGTCAGTTTACCATGCGTCCCCATTAAGATTGAATTTTGTCATTCTACAGAAATGTTGCGGTTAATGTGAAAACCTTAAATGGCCAAGCCCGTCAGTAAACAGTGTGTCATGATGCGAGCTGTCTAAATAAGTTAGACAGTCTCTGTACATATTATACATACATGTACAAACTTTTTCTATAATAATTGTTATTGAATCTGATAGGTAAGATAATAAGAATTTTATATCGTTCAAATGTATCGAAGATTTCAGGTTTTGAGGAATATGTTTTAAAAAACGACATTAATTCAATGTGATTGTCAATAATTAGTTTGGATTGAAGATATTATTTTCTTTTTATATCTCAGATGAAATCCCTTTATTGTTCAGTTTTGTTTTGTCAATTCATTTGTAAAAAGGACGGAAACCTAGTTTCAATTAGATGTAAAGGCACTCGACACTTTTGGTAATTACTCAAAATAAATGTTAGCATTAAACTTGGTAAAAAGCAATGGAGAGCTGTTCACATACATGTAGTAACACACATTTTGAGAAACGGGGCCCTCTGAAGTAACTTAGTTTTAAGAGATAATTTCTCACTGAAATATTAAGAAACTTCAGGCTTGAAGCCTTTCACTATCATCTGAAAGCACACAAATTTGGGCAAAAAGGGCGTTTTGCTTTCATTGTTCTCTTGAAACTTCTATGACCAATTGAGCCCAAATTGTTACAGATTTGTTACTTGATACATACATGTACATGTATGTTTAGATACACCAAGTGAGAATACTGGTTCTTTGACAGTTACCTAATGTGTCCAGTTTCTTTTAATACATGGCCTGAATTATATTGCAAGTGTGCCTTAGACTCTCAAGCTAAAGGTTTGAGTGCATGTTTATGTTAGGAAGCTTTTGCACAGTCTCATATTATGTGTGCTTTGAAAACAGGCAAAGTAATTGTATCTTGCATTTTAATAACAAGAAGGATTTTTGGGATGGGAGTAACATAATAGTTCTTAGATGGCCATTTAAGACTGGCAGAGCCTCTGTCTTTGATTAATTGGCCTGTAAGATCAACTTGCTAAGCAAAGAAAAATGTAGCTTAGCAAAAACAGGTTTTGCAGCCAACATTCCAACAAGTACATTGTTGCGACTGGTGCCCACTTATTTTCTTTGGTTTAGCAGAAAAAGGACATCTTTTGCTAAACTGCTTTATGAATTTGGGCCCTGGTAACCATTGACAACATTTAACTCCTGTCTGAGACCACCTTTATTCAATAATTTGTTGTTTTTCATCTCTTATTTTTATCTCACAAAATATTTGGCCACAGTCAATAAAGCTTGTTTTTGTAAGATAGTGAAGGTGTTACAAATCCGATATCTTGTCAAGTTTTGGATGAATTTGAGATTTTTTATTTGTTTTATTTGTAATTCACAATTCAATAGGTTTGCTATTCACCTCATACTGGCAAAGGTCAAAAGGTTAAAATACTTCAGTAGGCCTATATTGTTCTTTTCAATTTAATTTGATGTAACTTACCACTCTGCTGTAATTAAAAATGTGATGCATAGTAAAATTAAGCCATGGTTTTTGGTCAGTATTCTTGTTCCGTTGAGCCTTTCCTATCGTGAGCTTATTATCCATCGTTAGTAATGTGCTTTACCCCATGCAGGAGTATACCGGTTATGTCATTATTTTACCTGGGGTTTTGATGCATACATTTATGTATTTATTGTATTGTATATTGTATTGTATTGTATTGTATTATTGTATATGTCAGGAGAAACACATTTTGGGGTTGTCTCTTCAAATCTTAAAGGTTTGTTAATTCACTCAAAATTTACATATAACTATGAGGATAATGTTTTGCAAACTACATGTACATTGAAGGTGATAGTACTTCCTGGAGTAGCCTTGCTCAAGGCAGTCGAATTATTCACTCCGAAAAAAAGACCGCCGCTGTATAAAAACCCACCCGTATTCACTGTGCGTAAAACCCACCCGTATTCACTGTGCGTAACATCGCACGACACGATGCCCCGTACACTATCCGCATGCGGAGGCCGTCAGGCCGACAGCCTTGTAGGATCTGTGTTGAAGCCACTGACCTCATTACTATAATAAGCGAAGAGTTCCCATGGTCAGCTCATTACCATAATGCCCGCGAAAGACGAGACATGTTTACCTCACACACCACCACCACGGACGCATGATAGGGTCCAAAGGTCGTGATAAGGGAAGTGCGTGATTGGACGTCAAAATGAATAATTCATTTGCCTCACATCCTGTGTTGTCTGATAGGTCTGACGAACGATATACATATTCATGAGCTGCATACTAGCATATCCTAGAGCCCCCCCAATTTCGTCCACTATTGGAATTTTTTCAATACAACACATTAAAACGGGAAGATACAGACCCGACAAGGCTGTCGGCCTGACGGCCTCCGCATGCGGTTAGTGGTGTACGAGTGCGATGACTTGTGTGAACAGTATTCGTGCGATGTGACAGTGTGTATACGGGTGGGTCATTCGGTGTGATCGCACACACCATGCACAGGGTATACGGCGGGTGGGTTTACAGCTGCGTCTTTTCGGAGCGAATAATGCGACTGCCTTGAGCAAGGCTATTCCTGGAGACATACTTTGGGGAAATAAGTTCAACAAATTTATTTTATAGAACAAAGAAAAACACAAAAGCCGAACATAAAAGACAAAGACACTTTGAATTAGGAAGATTGAATGTCAGCTTTTATTTGAACCATCATTTCTTTCAAATGTTTTACAAATAGCTGAACAATGAGGCATTCAAAAATGTGGAAGACAGAAATATAGTTCACTGACA